>NC_069504.1:690635108-690935108 GCF_027579735.1 Bombina bombina | reverse complement strand
CAATAGCTATTAAATAGTTATTAACTATTTAATAGCCACCTAGCTAAAATAAAGAGAAATTTACCTGTAAAATAAAAACTAACCTAAGTTACAATTACACCTAACACTACACTATACTTTAATAAATTATTCCTATTTAAAACTAAATACTTACCTGTAAAATAAATCCTAAGATAGCTACAATATAATGAATAATTACATTGTAGCTATTTTAGGATTTATACTTATTTTACAGGTAACTTTGTATTTATTTTAGCTAGTTAGAATAGTTATTAAATAGTTATTATTAACTATTTAATAACTACCTAGCTAAAAGAAATACAAAATTACCTGTAAAATAAATCCTAACCTAAGTTACAATTAAACCTAACACTACACTATCATTAAATTAATTAAATAAATTAACTACAAATAACTACAATTAAATACAATTACATAAACAAACTAAAGTACAAAAAATAAAAAAAAGCTAAGTTACAAAAAATAAAAAAAAATAAGTTACAAATATTTAAAAAATATTACAACAATTTTAAGCTAATTACACCTAATCTAAGCCCCCTAATAAAATAACAAAGCCCCCCAAAATAAAAAAATGCCCTACCCTATTCTAAATTAAAAAAGTTCAAAACTCTTTTACCTTACCAGCCCTTAAAAGGGCCTTTTGCGGGGAATTCCCCAAAGAAAACTGCTCTTTTGCCTGTAAAAGAAAAATACAACTCCCCTAACATTAAAACCCACCACCCAGGGGGCGGAGCCAACAGCCGGTCTGAGCAGACGTGCTTCTTTAGAGCTCCTCTTCAAATTCATATTTTACCTTGATTATAACCTGCATTTTGGGGCTCACTACTTATCTACAAAGACCTACACTGACTGGCAGCAATGGAGGCACTAGATCGTTGGGAACAGAGAACCCAGGCACTCATAACCCAGCATTTTACCACTCTGAAGGAGAGTATTCAAAAGATACTGACTTCAGCAGTGCAGCGCAAACCGGGCACCCAGATCTACCTACAGAGAGAGGAATCGGAGACACTCGGTCTCCCAACAAGCGTGACATTTTCAGCTTTACTAAAGACACAACGGATTTACCCACGTGAGACTTATAAGTGGAAGGCCACCGGTCATACAAGTGCAGCTAAGACGCGGTATAGACCAAAGTTAAAATGGCGTCTTCGCTCTGCAGCTCTGCACTCACGTGGTAAGACCCCGCGCACACATCAGAAGAAGGAAGACCGAGAGTGCACTTACAAGTTGCGGTATGTGCCTTGGTGGGTGGATGTACCCCAGACTGTCATTATAGGAGGCAAGTCAGGGAGAGAGCGACTGTGGAGCTCAGGCTCCGTGGTGAAAAAGGCTACTAGCGTGTGCAGTCAGAACCCAGTCAGCACTGAGCACTCTTATACAATTCCTGCTACTAGAAGCGCCATAACCAGGCTGGCCATTGAACTTAGGGACAGACTTCCCTCACCCTGGCCATCCGGGGTGGGATAGGAACACTGAGCTGTGCAGCTCCCGGAGGCTCATCTAATTAGATCACTTAGCCATGAGGGTTGACAGACATTAAGATGCCGTGGGACTGCACTCTGTTAACTACTTACAGACCAGAATGCTTGTTCTACAATGATAAGACTGCCTATGTTACCCTCACGATGTCTAGGGGGACTGCTAACTGCATGCGATACATATATAAGTTTAAATGATAGAGCTTTAAAGCACCGCTCAATGTTATGTTCCTGGTGTTTTCAGAAGAGGCATTGGCTAATTTGGAGCTTCTCAGGAATCTACTAGTAGCGTCTGTACTATAACATATGATGGCTACTTTGAGTCTGAATATTTACACCTCACTGTCTAATAGGACTGCTTGTCATGCTTATATATATATACTATATTGGCCACTGCTATACTGTATATCCCCAAGTGTGGAGCTGCAATATTATATGCTAACAGATTACTACAAGCTGTTCCCTGCAAAATTTGTTTGAGCCCTGATATGTTTTTTTATTTTTCATTGGGGCATTAATAGAAACTGAATGTAATGCTATCTATATGTATTTCTGTTTATGTTTAAATGGGGCCAGTTTATCATCCCTTTAGCTATTCATGTTATTGCATTATATGTACAGGCTCCTCATTGTTTGCATATTTAGTGAGCTTACCAGAATTTAAATATTTCATCACATAATTCTTCTAAGTTTGCAGGCTCTCATGCTTCATGTATAGGCATCGTGTTTAGATGAAATTTGTGTACATGACCTCTCGCTGCCAGCGGCCGGGGCAGCGTGATGTTTGTGTCTAACAAATATATGGCTTTATAGAATAGTTTTTGATATAGCATTGCACCATAATGCCTGTTATTGATGCACAACTGTTTGTATTGTTTTCATAATTAATATGTCCAGGAATATAAATGTTCCATTATGTTTACTGGATCCATCCCTTTATTGTTATGATGTTTTCCCATTGTTGGCATCTCCGCCTATAGCAGATCTTTTACTCATTTATATGTGGGTGACAGTTTAAATAAGGTGTGTGCCTGTTGCTGGGCATAGGGCCCGTGCCTAGGCAGCAGAAGCACACTAATGTTTTATTCAGTTGCTTTAGCGCTTGTTCTCCCTATAGGAATCATCCCCTTATAGCATCTGCATTTTATATTTTTCTGTGAATCTAATTATCTCTTCAGTCCCAGTGTGTAATTTTTTGGGGGGAGGAGACGCTTCCCTGTTCACTTATTTTTAAGGGCAAGATCCCCTTAGATAACTAGCTACTAATAATAATACCTAATAGGTTTGAGCCTGCCTACAGTAAGTTTTGTTCCCCTTCTCGCCCTAGATAGATACCAATCTCGGCGTGGAATAATGTTATACCCTATTTTTTGTTTGTTAGCTTATTAATATATTGATTAGTATACATATCAAAATCACGCCCAACCACAATATGAAGTACAACATCAATTCAATACTCCAAGTATGTCCCTGCTGCAGGCTGGCCCTGCATTAACATTCCCATCACTTGGGATCTATATACTTACAACACTCATAATGCAGCGTTACTATCATGAGTAGCTAATCTATATTTACTTCTCCCCCAGTTTTCCATATGCTCTTGAGACCTTAATTAGAGTCATGTTAAGTTTTACCCACCTAGTTTAAATAACCACCTATAGTAGTTAGCCCAATTACAACCTATTTCCTGTGCATCTGTTTGGCAAATTTAGAAGACAAGCTGACATCTCTTATCTGCTTCTCGTAGGTAACTCATCACCTCCACCCCTCCATTCCACTTAATATGCCTCCCTTAAGTGGGAGGACTGACTATGCGGTTTTTCTCACATATACCGCACCCTATATACCCTCCTTTCTAGCTAAATCTTGCAGGTTATCATTATACTCAGCTTTATTTTTTTCTTATTCTATGCAAGATTGTCCAAATATATATATGCACGTAACAATATTATCCCTTTAGCACCTTACTTAATTTACACACTATTCATATTAGTAAGAGATAAAATTATAAAAAAACTGAGGTTTACCAACGAGACCCACAAGTGGTCTCTTTTGTTTGCACATGCCTTCTTTTATCTTAAATGCTTGTGATGGTCCAAGAGCGGCCTAGGATTTTATTTAAAAGGCATTTCAATATTTGGCATTCTATGTATCTCATGGTTGCATGATATGTAAATTGTTACACTTGCGTTTATTTTTTGTGTTTGTTTTCTCATTCTTGTAACACTAAATCTTACTGTATGTGACATGCAATGCAAGAACCTGTTTTTATGACTATTGTATGCCTTTGAATATTCCTCAATAAAAATTATTAATAAAAAAAAAAAAAACCCACCACCCACATACCCCTAATCTAACCCAAACCCCCCTTAAATAAACCTAACACTACCCCCTGAAGATCATCCTACCTTGAGTTGTCTTCCGAAGAGGAGATCCGGAGTGGCAGAAGTGATCCTCCAAGGGGCGCTGAAGAAGTCTTCCATCCGATGAAGTCATTATCCAGGCGGCGCTGAAGAAGTCTTCCATCCGGGCAATGTCATATTCCAAGTGGCGCTGGAGAAGTCTTCCATCCGGGCGATATCATCTTCCAAGCGGGGTCTTCAATCTTCTTCTTCAGGATCCATCTTCATTCCGCCTACGCGGAACATCCTTCTTCCCCGACGGACTACCGACGAATGAAGGCTCCTTTAAGGGACGTCATCCAAGATGGCGTCCCTCGAATTCCTATTGGCTGATAGGATTCTATCAGCCAATCGGAATTAAGGTAGGAAAATTCTGATTGGCTGATGGAATCAGCCAATTAGATTCAAGTTCAATCCGATTGGCTGATCCAATCAGCCAATCAGATTGAACTCGCATTCTATTGGCTGTTCCGATCAGCCAATAGAATGCGAGCTCAATCTGATTGGCTGATTTGATCCCTGAAGATCATCCTACCTTGAGTTGTCTTCAGCCAGCCGACCCACCGATGGAACCGAAGAGGAGATCCGGAGCGGCAGAAGTGATCCTCCAAGGGGCGCTGAAGAAGTCTTCCATCCAATGAAGTCATCATCCAGGCGGCGCTGAAGAAGTCTTCCATCCGGGCGATGTCATCTTCCAAGCGGCGCTGAAGAAGTCTTCCCTCCGGGCGATATCATCTTCCAAGCGGGGTCTTCAATCTTCTTCTTCAGGATCCATCTTCATTCCGCCGACGCGGAACATCCTTCTTCCCCGACGGACTACCGACGAATGAAGGCTCCTTTAAGGGACGTCATCCAAGATGGCGTCCCTCGAATTCCGATTGGCTGATAGGATTCTATCAGCCAGTCGGAATTAAGGTAGGAAAATTCTGATTGGCTGATGGAATCAGCCAATCAGATTCAAGTTCAATCCGATTGGCTGATCCAATCAGCGAATCAGATTGAGCTCGCATTCTATTGGCTGTTCCGATCAGCCAATAGAATGCAAGCTCAATCTGATTGGCTGATTGGATCAGCCAATCGGATTGAACTTGAATCTGATTGGCTGATTCAATCAGCCAATCAGATTTTTCCTACCTTAATTCCGATTGGCTGATAGAATCCTATCAGCCAATCGGAATTCGAGGGACGCCATCTTGGATGACGTCCCTTAAAGGAGCCTTCATTCGTCGGTAGTCCGTCGGGGAAGAAGGATGTTCCGCGTCGGCGGAATGAAGATGGATCCTGAAGAAGAATATTTAAGACCCCGCTTGGAAGATGACATCGCCCGGATGGAACACTTCTTCAGTGCCGCTTGGAAGATGACATCGCCCGGATGGAAGACTTCTTCAGCGCCGCCTGGATGATGACTTCATCGGATGGAAGACTTCTTCAGCGCCCCTTGGAGGATCACTTCTGCCGCTCCGGATCTCCTCTTCGGTTCCATCGGTGGGTCGGCTGGCTGAAGACAACTCAAGGTAGGATGATCTTCAGGGGCTTAGTGTTAGGTTTATTTAAGGGGGGTTTGGGTTAGATTAGGGGTATGTGGGTGGTGGGTTGTAATGTTGGGGGGGTATTGTATGTTTTTTTTTACAGGCAAAAGAGCTGAATTCTTTGGGGCATGCCCCGCAAAAGGCCCTTTTAAGAGCTGGTAAGGTAAAAGAGCTTTTCTATTTGTATTTTAGAATAGGGTAGGGCATTTTTTTTATTTTGGGGGGCTTTGTTATTTTATTAGGGGGCTTAGAGTAGGTGTAATTAGCTTAAAATTGTTATAATATTTTTCTAATGTCTGTAAATATTTTTTTATTTTTTGTAACTTAGTTATTTTTTGTACTTTAGTTAGTTTATTTAATTGTATTTATTTGTAGGTATTGTAATTAATTAATTTATTGATAGTGTAGTGTTAGGTTTAATTGTAGATAATTGTAGGTATTTTATTTAATTAAATTATTGATAGTGTAGTGTTAGGTTTAATTGTAACTTAGGTTAGGATTTATTTTACAGGTAATTTTGTAATTATTTTAACTAGGTAACTATTAAATAGTTATGAACTATTTAATAGCTATTGTAACTGGTTAAAATAAATACAAAGTTACCTGTAAAATAAATATTAATCCTAAAATAGCTACAATGTAATTATTATTTATATTGTAGCTATATTAGGGTTTATTTTACAGGTAAGTATTTAGCTTTAAATAGGATTAATTTATTTAATAAGAGTTAATTTATTTCGTTAGATTTAAATTATATTTAATTTAGGGGGGTGTTAGGGTTAGGGTTAGACTTAGCTTTAGGGGTTAATACATTTATTAGAGTAGCGGCGAGGTCCGGTCGGCAGATTAGGTGTTAATACTTGAAGTTAGGTGTCGGCGATGTTAGGGAGGGCAGATTAGGGGTTAATACTATTTATTATAGGGTTATTGAGGCGGGAGTGAGGCGGATTAGGGGTTAATACATTTATTATAGTAGCGGTGAGGTCCGGTCGGCAGATTAGGGGTTAATAATTGTAGGTAGGTGGAGGCGACGTTGGGGACGGCAGATTAGGGGTTAATAAATATAATATAGGGGTCGGCGGTGTTAGGGGCAGCAGATTAGAGGTTCATAGGGATAACGTAGGTTGCGGCGGTGTACGGAGCGGCAGATTAGGGGTTACAAAATTTTAATAGAGTGGCGGCGATGTGGGGGGGCCTCGGTTTAGGGGTACATAGGTAGTTTATGGGTGTTAGTGTACTTTAGAGCACAGTAGTTAAGCGCTTTATGAACCGGCGTTAGCCCAGAAAGCTCTTAACTCCTGACTTTTTTCTGCTGCTGGAGTTTTGTCGTTAGATTTCTAACGCTCACTTCAGCCAAGACTCTAAATACCAGCATTAGAAAGATCCCATTGAAAAGATAGGATACGCAATTGGCGTAGGGGGATCTGCGGTATGGAAAAGTTGCGGCTGCAAAGTGAGCATTAGACCCTTACCTACACGACTCTAAATACCAGCGGTAGCCCAAAACCAGCGTTAGGAGCCTCTAACGCTGGTTTTGACGGCTAAAGCCAAACTCTAAATCTAGCCGAATGGATCTTATTTTCAAGATTATGATAGAATGATAATACTAAGTTATACATTTGTAGGACTATGAGGGTGTGGAGTACTGCTAGGGTTTGTGGGCCTTGGAGAGTATTATGCCTATGTTGTTGCTGCCATCTTTCAGAAAGAGAATACACTCCAGGCTCACTGTTGTCCATTGTCTCTTCCATTAGTGTGAGAGGTAGCGATGGTGAAGACCAATAACTACTGGGAGTTAAAATAAAAAATGGGCATAAATATCTGGGAGGATCAATCTCCAATATGTATTGTTTCATCTTATCTACAAAAGATAATAAAAATAAATATAATATAAATGTGTTTAAAAAAAAACTAATAATTACTAAGAATGAAAAATGAGATAAATTGTTTACATGAATACCTGTAAACATGTGTCAGAAAAAAATCAAAGTTTTAAAAATGAGTTATTGATATTAATATCAATGTGATCTTCACTTGAAAATATTTCTAATTTGACAATCATGATTTATTAAAGTCATATATTTTAAAAAGGCACAGAATTTTTTTTTCTGTTTGAAGAAAATCATTTTTTCAATTGTAACACAACATTTAAAATAAATATGTAAACAAGTATCTGTTCTCATATTTCTTAATATTACATTAATATTATATTTTAACATTTACAAAATTTTACCATTGTAAAAACAAACATGATACAGTATGGAAAAACAAAATGAAGCTTGAAACATATCGATTAATAGCTATTTAATAAAAGAGCTAGAAAATCCTTTATAGATTTATAATAAATTGTCGATCTCTGTCTAAGGTCACTGTATCTTTGTAGACATTGCCTACGTGTTCTTTTCACTGCACTCACACAATACATTTTTCTCAACATTTCATATATCGTCTTATCGCTAGAGTTCTGTGTGACCCCAAAAACACCCCTTAATCATTTTGGAAAATATCTCTCCATTCCATACACTAGAAATAACTTCTTGCCAGCAGTGAAAGCAGGAACTCACCCCATATTTATTTTATATTCTCTTCCTCCTAAAAAATTATTTATGGAAATATTTTGGGCTTTTCTTGGTCATTCATTTTAATTATGGTGTCTCATTAAATTCAACTGTATTCTAAATTTAATTACATGTTATATTTTTGATGCAAATATTAAGGCGTGTGATTTAATGCAGATTTTTACTTTGCAAAAGTAATATGAACTATAAGGCAAAGTTAAAAAAAAATGTAAAAAAAAATTAGATTCTTTTTATTTTAATAAGTGAATAATATGTGCATAAAGAATATGCACTTAATATAAGTTTTAAAGTACTTATGTTTTTTTTTAAATAAAATGTAATTCTAAAGGTGCATGCTTGATACAGTTATATTAATGTCCAACTTATTTTTACTTTCCTTTGAAATTGATATTTTATATGTAAAGTGATATACATCAAAGAGCATCCACTGAATGGAGCTAATTAATTAAACATTTTTTATTGAAACAATAAAAATATGATTACAACTTTTATTTTATTCAACAATACATAACTTTGAAAACCAAAAAAAAAATCACAACTAAGTAATAGCAAAAATAAACTTTAATTTTAAATTATGCTGAGCCATCATTTTAAGATGGATGAGTAGGCCTTAAGTGCTGGCATCACACATGTGGATGTTCTTGAAGTAATGACTGTAAGGTGTTTAATGTTCCATGCAGTAGTTCATTTCGCTCACAAGCTAGTCTTACATTCTCCCTTTCTCTCTCCTGCTGCTGTTGAAACCTTCTATTGTTGAGATCAAGATGACCAGCATCAATTCTGTCCATTTACTTCAAATGACCACAAATCTCACTGGCTATCTGACCATGCCTATGCATACAGGAACCAATGCATATGATGACCTCACGCTGGTCCTGTCTAAACTCCGTAACAAGGTCGAACATATCTTAGATTCCATCTTCCTCTTCATGCACTGGAGCTGAATCCTAAATTGTGTGGTGAGGTTGTGCAGCTGATATGGGTGGAGATGGTTGAGGAGAAGGGACTGGTGTTATATCCGTTACTTCAACATTGTTATCTTCCCTTTCAAGCACCATGTTTCCTATATATTCAGCTTCACTAGAAGCAACCTCAAGTGATGGCACTTCAAAATCTGCAGCATCAAAAGGTTGTAGTCGATGAACCACCTCTTCATCCTCACTAACCACTGTTTCTATACAAAAATGTAAAAGATACAGTTATTTTCTCTTCAAAAAGCTACTTTTACTCTATTTCTGCTTTTTAAATAGCTAATTTTTAATGTGCTTCAGCTAAATATTCTCAAAGTTGATGCTGCAGATTTGGAAATGCAATCAATTGTGTCTGAGTGCTATTGAAAAGTGTGAGCCATGAATGTGAACCATGCTGAGTGTAAACCATGCTATTGAAAATTTGTTGTAGGTGATCAGTACATGGAAAAAAGTATTATTAAAAAAATTAAAAGATGATTACATATATATACATACACACATTATAATACTTTAAATACTTACGACTGCCTCTACAGATATCTCTTTAAGGGGTGCTGGTCGATATATCTTACAAGGTGTCAGCAGATGACAAGCTATGGAAGGAAGTTGAACAAGTAAAGGTCCCTGGACATAGCAGAGCAGGATTTTCATTCAGGGGTCCCTCAAGGAAAGGCATGCCAGGGTTTGAGGTACTGGATCATATTTAAAATGGAAAAAACATTTATCCGAGCAGTGTTTACAGTAACATAATTAAAATGTATTTTAAATAAAACCCAAATTTAAATATGCGTCTGCTATCATCACATATCAATACAATATACGTTTTAAAATAGAATACAAAGTACACTACAAATTACAATAAGTAACAATTGTAACTATAAATTCATTATCATAAGCATAAAAGGCCTGTATACAAAAGTAAACTGAACCAATCAATACAAGAAAGTTAACAATACACTATTCCTTTAAATACATTATTTTTTATCTAGGTGTCCCTTTAAATACATGAATTTATATCATTTAGAAAAACATAACTATTTTAGAATATGTTTATAAAAATTATTCAATAGTGCAGCACATTAGTGACGCCAACTATCATTGATGCAATATTTTTATACATACGCTGTCAGCATTTAACATTGAATAAGCATTTCTAGTGAAATGCTTGTGCGATGCCGCCCCCTGCTTTTACAACCGCTGCTTCTTAACTTCCATTTCCGACGGACCAGAAACAATGGGGCATTGATGCAGCCACCCACTGCTTGTTAAACCAATTACTACATGACGGAGCAATACAGGCAGTCACTTATGACAGTTTGAGACGGAGCTAATCCTCACATAGGTGGTCCTGCATTAAGTGTACATAGGAATAAAAGTTGCTGCTGCTACTGGCTGGATATCCCCTCCTACAACAGCCACTATGGGCCTGGAAGAAACTTTGTACCAGATTACATTGTCAACAAGAACTTATAAAATACATTCCACTACAGGGGAACCCTGACTTTTTACCGGGGATGACTACACAGACATTTAGGGAATGGAAGGCCCTTGGATTAGATAGGGTGTCGAAACTACTAGAAGGGGATGGAAAGACTATCTGCACTTTTGCCTATCTACAGGAGACTTACACTTTGCCACGCACGCATCATTTTGCTTACTTGCAGGCAAAACATTACATTACTAAGTTAATCGGCTTGCAAGTTACCCCCAAAGTAACTACAGGGATAGCTCAAATTGCTCACTTGCATTCACAAGGCTTAACATCTATCTCCCCAATATACAAGATGTTGCAGGCCCCAGACAATACCCGCACTGTGGAACATATATGTACAAAATGGTCAGGGATGCTGGAAACCCAGATCTCTAAGGAAAAGATACAGGATAGCATACAGAGGGTTCGAAGGGCCACATTGTCAATGGACCTTAGGGAGTCACACACCAAAATGCTTGAATTGGCATACATTACACCAAAAAACTTTAGAAAATGGGAGCCTAACTCCACAGGTAACTGTCCAAAGTGCGCTCATGCTCAGGCAGACTTACTGCACATGGTCTGGACTTGCCCAAAGATAACTAGATTTTGGGGCATGATACATCACTGGCTGAAAACATTAGGCATTCAAATACGATCTCTCACACTACAGGCGATTACACTTTTGGATTGCCAAGAACTATCTAACAACGAAATGACATATACCCACAATGTAATATTACTAGCCAGAAAACTCATATTCAGGAAGTGGCTGAGCAGAGAGGCTCCAACACTAACACAAGTTAAGAACGAGGTCCTCACACAGTTACTTTACGAGCAGATGGATACTGTGGGGGATATCTCTAACCGCACAGCTCGTTTCATGAAAAAATGGGCAGTTTACATTCAAACTTTGGGACCCCTCCAGCAGGTAAAAATTTTATATCCCATACGAAACTCAGAATATATACTGGAAGCTCAGCTTAGAGGGGACTGGAGACTGGATTTTGAAAGAGTAGGGACTCCTTAGAGGGGAGGAGGGGTAGGCAAGCAACAGTATCTGACACTCCAGGGGAAGGGAAGCCGGCCGGCTGAACTAAATTAAAATAAATTACAGGAAAATACGTGAGAGGTACGCATTGTTAACAATAGATTTGTACATTACATATTCTTCTCTTTTCTCCTGAATAATTATACATGTCACAATCTGATTATACTGTTATGAATCATTCTGCATGTTACAGTTTGTTTCTCTCACCATCCCCAGCATGTTGGGGAGCATGGTGTTGCGTTCTTCTCATGGAATAAATAAAGAATTTAAAAAAAAAAAAAAAAAAAGTTGCTGCTGCTGCTGCTGCTGAGAAGTTTGGCCTCGATACAGGGTAACTATGTTCTCATTCATTTGGATTAGGGACATCTATGAGTGCAGTGACATCAACATTATCTGGTGATTAGGCAAATGGAGGTCAGACAGGTATTTTTTTATATGGCAAACCATTTGCATGTATCTCAGAGGATTGTGGATAAGATGGCATGAATGTGTCACTGTACAGAAAGCAAAGGAAGATCTAGTAATTTGCATGTTCTTGATTCTTCCAGTTCACTTATTTATGCTAGATTAGCCACGTGTTGCAATGTTTATACTAAATTGATTAGCTTTTACAAGCTTGCCAAGTGGTGCTGCGAGAGTGTGGATTGTGGGTCACTACTTTGTACATTGGGATTTAACCTGGATTTTGTCCATGCCATGTGGCCAGCAGCTGGGCTTTTCTGAAGAGAGAGCTTCTGTTAAATGCTTAAGTTGCAGGGGTATGTGCTGGAGGGCTCATGGGGTCAGAAGCATCAGCCTATAGAGTACAGAAAAAATGTGATTGGGAAGGCTATGGCTTTGTTTATTTAGATATAATAAAGTCCTTGTTACTAATGCTGAACTTGATTTGTATCTTGATATAATTAAGAGACCATTTTCTTCTTAACTGTAAGTTGAGTGTTCAGTCAAGGACGGGGGCAATAGCTCCTGCTGTGTTGATGTCAGAGATTTTGGGGGAGTGATGGCCAGGCTGCTGGGAGAGACAGATAATGTAGGTGGTGACCTTGAGTACCCTCAAGTAGGTCATAAGAACTCAGGAAAACTCATTGCCTCTAATTGGGTGAATGGTGCGCCATAACAGCCTTTGGTAAGGCCGCTGACCTCTGGCTGGGATTACTTGCCACCATTCTATGTTAAAAGTTTAGGGGTTTATAACACACATGTATTTAGAAGGACATGTTAGGTTTAATAACCCTTTACATTTAAAGGTTACTAAAGTAAAAATTAAAATTTTATGAATCAGGTAGAACATGCAGTTTTAACAGGCTTTCCAACTTACTTCCATTATCAAATTGTGTACATTCTTTTTATATGCACACTTTCTGAGGCACCAGCTACTACTGAGCATGTTCATGAGTCTATTGCTCATTTAAAATTCATAGTAAATGCTATTGCATTGTATTTTTATTATTCACTTTTTGATTATGCAATTCTACTCTTTTTAAAAGTCCTTTAATCATCTTTTATTAAATAGTATTTTAATTAGCATTTACATCATATATTAATAAAGACAGTTCATGCATCTAATACATAGGACACATTGGATTAACATCTCAGAGTTCGTTAACAGCTGGGCAGCAATTATAGGTGTTGTTGGGATATCAATGGCTAACTAGTGTGCAAATTGAGGCACCATTAGACACGTATCCCTGTCTTGTCCAAAAGTGGTGCAGAAGATCTGAGATGTCAAATATGTTATTTAAGTTTTCAAAAGCCTTTTTATAAAGAAAGGGAATGTAAGGATGACGATATGGGATTTAAGCAGTTCAAACGCTTCTGCATTTATGATGAGTGTCAAAGTTTTTTTTTAAGTCTTTGCTTCTTGCTTTTTGGAAGCGAGGCCCAATCAAGTCTTAAATATATCGAAATACATGGATTGTAATATACCTTTAAGACAGATCCCTCCTACTAATAACCAAACCCTATTTAACCTATCATTACCATATCCACCTTGCCTGTTAATTGTTGTTCTACGCTCAGTTAGCTCTGTGAAGAGTCAGCTCTATTTCATAGTTTTATTTCCAGGTCCTTGGTAGAATTCACCTCTGATTTTTACCAGCGTTAACTACCTTTTTCTCCATCAACTACTTGTGGATGCACAAACCAACTTTATCGCAGTCTCCATATTATCTCATCCTGTACCGGCAACTGCAGCTTCTTCTCAGTACAATCAGTAGCGGTTCATTCAGAACTCCTTACCGCAACCGGAAGTGAGTCACACTCTCACCGGCTTCACTTTCCTCCACACGCTGACGGACGAACTTCTCCCCAACTCGATCTCCTGACTAAGGTATCAAACAGCTCATTTGGGTCTGAAGTCGGTAAGCACATTCACGGTAATCCTCTAAGGATCCCAGTTCTCTACTTTGATACTTGTGACTGAATCACCAATTATTACCTGTGCTATTCTACTGGATGATTGTATGACTATTGTATATATTTTATTCCGGTGTGAGTGTGTGAAGATTGTTTGCCAAACTTGCTGAAACCTTTAACATAGTTATAATGGTTATGCTGCACTAAAGCTAAATTTCGTTTTCAACCAGACAGCAGAGATCAAAATCTGCAACCTAACACTGCTTATTAGAAAGTATCTGTATTAATGTGCACTTGCTTTCTCTATATTCAGTGTCATTTATCTAACTGTTCCTACGACTAAAAAGCTCACAGTTACTGATCTTAGTAAAATCAAATACTTTGCTGAGACAAATAACACAAGAGCAACAAAACCAATTTTACATTGGTCAGAGCATTACAGTATTAACAGCCAAAAAACTACCTGTTTGTTTAACTCTTTAAGTCATGGAACCACAAGAGATTCAGAATGAGTTCAATAATATACATCAAAAATTGGACTACCTTGCACGTGGCTTAACAGAGGTGCAAGCAGAGAATACAGCACTTAAAGCTTTAATTAAAGACTGTTTAACCCCTAAAGAGCAGGCAATTCCTGAACCTCAAATTCAGCCTCCCACACCTTTTTCAGGTAAACGTTCTGCCTTTAGGGATTTTAAAAATGCGTGCAATTTACTTTTCACTCTGAGACCTAGGACTTACCATAGTGAGAAAATCAAAGTTTGCACAACTATTTCCTACCTACTTGGGGAACCTAGAACATGGGCCAATAGGCTATATGAAACTAATGATCCCGTATTAGATTCTTTGCAGGACTTTGTTTCTGCTATGTCTATCTTATATGAAGACACAAACATTCAGATTAATGCAGAGTCTAAATTATGTGCTCTTAAACAAGGCAAACGAAGTGTTGAGGAATACATCACTGATTTTCAGATGTGGGCTTCAGACTCACAATGGAATGAGGTTAGCCTCAGAAATAAGTTTAGGTTGGGACTATCTGAGAGTCTAAAAGATGAACTTTCATGCCTTGAAATGCCTGACTCTTTATCAGCTCTCATAAAGATTTGCATCACTCTTGACAGATGCTTAAGAGAACGTAAAGCAGAGAGATCACTTTATGAGAGACAGTCCCAAGACGCTCATACCCCAATCCTGTACCCATGGAAATAGGAGCTATAAGGGGTCCTCTTTCGTCAGAGGAAAAGATAAGACGAAGGTTATCAAATCTCTGCCTTTATTGTGCACATAAAGAGCACTCAGTGAGTGATTGTCCGTTGTTAGCTAAACAAAGAAAGGGTAAGACAGTATTTGTTAAACACATAGATAACACCTCAAAGACACAACATCTAACTATTCCCCTTTCTTTACAGTGGGATCAAGACAACCTACAGACTGAAGGACTGATAGATTCTGGGGCGACTGGAATATATATTGACACTGATTTTGTAAATAGAAATAAAATACCCACTGTGTGCAAAGCAAATCCAGTTTTTGTCAAGTTAATTGATGGCACTTTCATTCAGAAAGGACCAATCACTCATCACACGATACCTCTCCTATTAACCACATCTAACATACACACTGAATATGTCACATTCAACATAATTCCTATAGCACAACATTCAGTTATTTTGGGTTATACATGGTTAGTGACTCATAATCCTCTAATTGATTGGACACAAAACACTGTAAAGCTAAATTCACCCTATTGTTCTAAGACTTGTTACCCCCAGGTTTCCATTGCTACTATGGAACAGGTTATTCCATGTGTTTATCAGGATCTGGCAGACGTATTTGATTTGAAAGAAGCTGAAAATCTACCACCACATAGGACATTTGACTGCCCCATTGATATTATTCCAGGTTCTCAAATACCTCATGGCAAAATATACCCAATGAATCAAAATGAGCTACAAGATTTACGTACCTATTTGGATGATAATTTAAGAAAGGGGTTTATTACACACTCTACCTCTCCCGCAGCCGCTGGGATTTTTTTTGTAAAAAACAAAGATGGAACTTTACGTCCCATCATCGACTATAGAGCCTTAAACAAGATTACAATAAAGAACCGTTACCCTCTCCCTTTAATACCCGAGCTATTAGAAAGACTTACAGGAGCCACGGTATTTTCAAAGCTGGATCTAAAAGGAGCATACAATCTAATCCGTATCAAGAAGGGTGATGAGTGGAAGATCGCTTTCCGCACCAGATACGGACTATTCCAATACAACGTTATGCCTTTCGGATTATGTAATGCTCCGGCAACCTTCCAGCATTTCATAAATTAGATTTTCCATGATCTCACTGATGTTTGTGTAATCATCTATTTGGATGATATCTTAATATATTCTAAAGACATGACCGAACATGAGAAACACGTACGTTGGGTTTTATCTAGACTTAGACAAAACAAGTTATATGCTAAGTTGGAGAAATGTATCTTTCATACATCTGAAATAAAATTTTTGGGATACATTCTAAAACCTAACAAAATTGAGATGGATCAACAAAAGATCCAGGCAATTATAGATTGGCCAGAACCCTCTACTGTACGCTCACTCCAGAGGTTTCTGGGGTTTGCAAATTTTTACAGGAAATTTATTAAAGGATTTTCCTCCGTAGTAAAACCCCTTACACAACTGACTAGTATCAGACACAAATTCCATTGGACAGAAGAGTCCAAAGAAGCTTTTAATAAGCTCAAAAAACTTTTTACTTCAGCTCCAGTTTTAACCTTACCAGATTACAACCAACCATTTATATTAGAAGTAGATGCTTCCAATTCTGGAATTGGAGCTGTACTATCACAACAAAACAAGGAGACTAATCAGATTCATCCTATAGCATTTTATTCCAAGACCTTCTTACCAGCAGAGAACAATTACTCTATTGGTGACAAAGAGTTACCAGCTATAAAACGCTCGCTAGAACATTGGAGACACCTATTAGAAGGTACAAAAGAACCCTTTCTAATTTACACTGACCATAAAAACCTTGAATACTTGAGGACCAATAAGACTCTTTCTTCCCGTCAAGTACGGTGGACACTTTTCTTGGATCGCTTTAATTTTCTGATTACATACCGGCCAGGTATAACAAATGTAAAAGCTGACGCTTTATCAAGACAGTTTGATTCCAACCTACCATTAAGTATCGCAACATCAATTATACCAGAAGAAAAGATTCTGGGTACACTTACTAATTTAGAGACTGAGATTCTAACCGCTCTACAAACTGAGATACACATACCCCCAGAGTGTGTCAAGGATCCTACAACAGGATTATTCTATAACAAGTGAAGGTTATTCATCCCTGAGTCTCAACGACAGATTATATTAAACAACACTCATGACAATTTGTTGTCTGGACATACAGGAATTCAAAAGACTATTGAGTTGACTAAACGAAATTTTTGGTGGCCTCAGATGGAAAAGACTATTACTGATTACATCATTGGCTGTGACGTCTGTGCCAGAAACAAGATTGAACACAGGAAACCTATTGGTTACTTAACATCGCTACCAATACCTGATAGACCATGGAGTACCATATCCATGGACTTTATTGTTGAATTACCAGAGTCACAACATTACTATACAATATTCGTTGTAGTAGACCAATTAACCAAACTTGCTCATTTCACACCACTGAAGGCTCTTCCCACTGCTTACATAACAGCAAAAGCCTTCATCAGAGCTATAGTCCGGTTACATGGTTTACCAACAACCATTATAACTGACAGGGGTACTCAGTTTACCTCCGCTTTCTGGAGATCACTCTGTAAATTACTAAAGATTGATACACGTTACTCTACAGCATTCCACCCTCAGACCAATGGTCTAACTGAACGGTTAAATCAAACATTAGAACAGTACCTCAGGTGTTATATTACACATTTACAGGATGATTGGGTAGCATACCTACCCATGGCAGAATTCTCATACAACAACTCTGTGTCCTCCTCAACAAAGATGACTCCATTTTTTGCCACATACGGTTTTCACCCCACATCAATCACTCTATCAAACACTCCAGTCAACTCCCCAGGTGCTACAACTTATATCACTACATTACAAGATCGCTTAGAACAAATAAAGACACACCTCGTTCAAGCTAAAGACCGACAAAAACAGTATTATGACCAGATACATCGACCCTCACCAGATTATAAGTTAGGTGATCAAGTACTCTTATCCACTAAGTATTTGAGGTTACAGATACCTAGTAAAAAATTAGCAAATCAGTTTATAGGACCATTCCTGATAGACAAAATCATCAATCCCAATGCAGTGCGACTAAAACTACCAAGACATTACAAGATTCATAACACTTTTCATGTCTCTTTATTAAAACCTTACACTTCGGACCGAAACAGATTGCACTTGGTAGATCCTCCTCCCTTACTCTCAAACAGTCAAGAAGACTTTGAGGTCGAAAGTATTTTAGACTCTCGTATTAGGAGAAAGATATTAGAGTATCTCATCCAATGGAAGGGTTATGGACCAGAGGAGAATTCTTGGCAGCTTCACTCTGAGATTACTGCTCCAAGACTTCTTAGGCGCTTCCATCTGCGTTACCCCTCTAAACCTCATCCTGAATCACCGGGGGTGATTCTTTAACGGGGGGGAGATGTAATATACCTTTAAGACAGATCCCTCCTACTAATAACCAAACCCTATTTAACCTATAATTACCATATCCACCTTGCCTGTTAATTGTTGTTCTACGCTCAGTTAGCTCTGTGAAGAGTCAGCTCTATTTCATAGTTTTATTTCCAGGTCCTTGGTAGAATTCACCTCTGATTTTTACCAGCGTTAACTACCTTTTTCTCCATCAACTACTTGTGGATGCACAAACCAACTTTATCGCAGTCTCCATATTATCTCATCCTGTACCGGCAACTGCAGCTTCTTCTCAGTACAATCAGTAGCGGTTCATTCAGAACTCCTTACCGCAACCGGAAGTGAGTCACACTCTCACCGGCTTCACTTTCCTCCACACGCTGACGGACGAACTTCTCCCCAACTCGATCTCCTGACTAAGGTATCAAATAGCTCATTTGGGTCTGAAGTCGGTAAGCACATTCACGGTAATCCTCTAAGGATCCCAGTTCTCTACTTTGATACTTGTGACTGAATCACCAATTATTACCTGTGCTATTCTACTGGATGATTGTATGACTATTGTATATATTTTATTCCGGTGTGAGTGTGCGAAGATTGTTTGCCAAACTTGCTGAAACCTTTAACATAGTTATAATGGTTATGCTGCACTAAAGCTAAATTTCGTTTTCAACCAGACAGCAGAGATCAAAATCTTCAACCTAACACTGCTTATTAGAAAGTATCTGTATTAATGTGCACTTGCTTTCTCTATATTCAGTGTCATTTATCTAACTGTTCCTACGACTAAAAAGCTCACAGTTACTGATCTTAGTAAAATCAAATACTTTGCTGAGACAAATAACACAAGAGCAACAAAACCAATTTTACATTGGTCAGAGCATTACATGGATTGACAAAATTTATATTAATTGCAAAGACTTTGCTTTGCGTTACTATAAGTTTTGAAAGAAATTATAGGGTAATCTGCTGTTACATTTTGGGCCCAAAGACATGGATGCATGGTCCAGTTTAGGGTTGGCAGAGCAAAATGCAGATCTATGTACAGTCAGTATGTGCACAGGGTTTCAGCTCAAGAGAAAGGGCTGAACTTAGTGTTTGCATTATCAGAAACGCCCTGTGATAAGGGTGCAAGCTGCACATTTAAACATGTGTGTAAAGGGTGTATGGGTTCACACTTGACTGTTGATTGCTATAAAAGGGTCAGAAGGCATCATTTTATCCATCAGGACCAAGAATTGATTGGTTAGACCTTCACCCTGATGCAAGGGAAGCTGCTACATTGCATCAGGGGTTAAAGGATGGATTCAGATTTCCAGTAAGCATGCATTTGTTTTGGCAGTCTGGTTTAGCAACCTTAAATCTCCTTACCAGTTTCCTCATTCAGTTAATAAAACTGGATGGGTTGTTTTTTTTTCCTCTGGGGGTGGCCCCAAGAAGGAACCTGGAAACGTTAGGCTTATCAAGCTTCTCTCATATCTGGCATGCACATATGTGAATGATGCTATTGACCATGAGGATGCCTTGGTTCAGTAACAGTCATTTGCTGAGGCATTGCAAATAGTACAGGAGGCAGGAACGGGAGCTTTGCTGGCAAAACTAGACATAGAGGCCCATTTATCAAGCTCCAATAATATACTGATGCAGTAGGGAGTTTTTGTTTTGATGCATACTTTTGTGAGTGTTGATTCGTGAGTAGCTGGCCAGCAGAACTCAATAGTGTAGCAGTCGGGTTTTGGGCAACTGACTTTAGTGTTTTTTTTGGTGTGACATCTCTCTTCTTCATTCCCTTCAGGGGTTAGGCTGGTATGGTTTATTGGACTCCAGTGCCTGAAATTCAATATTGCATTCGCAGCTAGGCATGTGCCAGGGGCATGTAATTGCAGATGCCCTTTCAAAGTTTAAGTGGGTCAAGTTTCGGAGGTTAGCTCCTGAGGTGGAATTGCTGGCAGTGAATATCCAAATTTCATTTGGCAGGTTGCTTCTTTCAGCATAGAGTATTAACTTTGTTCTACAGTTCCTTGGTACCTGTGACATGATGGGTATATTGAAATAACTGGTTTGGATTGCAGCAGTTCTGCTTTTGGCAGGGGACTGAGGAGGATCGTACTAGTGAGACAGATGGAATGCAAAGGCTAGTGCAGCTCCACAGTGCAGGCATGCAATATGATTTGTAAAAACTACCATTTTTCAATCCCTGCAAGGGAAAGATTGTAAAAAGCCATTTCTGGTAAGGGCACGTTTGAGGGGCTGGGGCAGCCTGCAGGGGCAACTGCAAGATTTGAGGGGCTGGGGAAGGCTTCAGGCAGACATTTCAGCAGCAGGCAGCTTTAATGATAGCTTTGCGGGTTGACTGTTCTAATTATGAGGGTTTCCTGTTTTACTTTGCTTTTTTTATCACCGTCTTCAGCATTTTTCAGAATCAGTGAATTTGAAGACCTAAACAAATGGGATCTCTCTAAAGGACTACAAAGCATTCACATTATTTGTTATTGTAGCTCGGTCCAAAACAGACCAGTTTGGTGATGGGAAATGGATGAGGTTACCAATGTAAAAATTGGGGCAGCCATGCCCAGTGGCATTTACTGGAGATTTGTAAGGCCCTGATGATCAAAATTGCTGTGAGGTGGCGATATATAATTCAAAAGGGATCAGATGCAATATTGAGAATGTCATTGAAATATTAAAGGCAGCATCACAGAGGGGCGTTTTACTATACTTCGCAATGGGTGCTGATGGTGGCAAAATATTCCAAGCAGCATCGGCACCAACATTGGCGATGTAAAGTAAAGGATCCCTTTTAAATATATCGCACAACCTAATAACTATACCTATGTAACACTAAACCCCCATAACCCACCACCGCAAACTAACCCTGCACTAACTAATCCCTAAACTGCCAATAGCCCACCACAAAAAACTTCCTAACCTATTAACTGCCAATAGCCAACCACAATAAACTTCCTAACCTATAAACCCCTAAATGCCAATAGCCCACCGAAAACACCCCCTACACTACTTAACCTCTATGTTGCCAATGCCCTCTAACCTATTAACCCCTATACCCCCACAACAATTTAATGCAAACTACCACTACACTACTTAACTACCTAACAATAACCAACCTCTAAGCTAAAAACACAGCTAACATTACAAAAAACAAAAAAACATAGCTATGCCTATATTAAAACTAAGACCCCTCTAAAAAAATACTATTCTTAGTACAATCAATGAATAGTATGAAAGCTTTTTCTATTGGATGATTGGACTAGAAATTAAAAAAATCAGCAAAAAGAATTGCAAGGGCATCCCTATATAAGGAGGAACCTTGAATTCAAGCTTCAGTGTGCAGCTGTGACAGTTTTAGTATACATATAAATGTTTTTGTTTTATTTTGATAGTGTTGTTTTTTGTTTTTAAATTCAAGTTTTTCATTTATACCTAAGAGAGACAATAGGGCTGATTTAACAATGCCTGGCAGACATGATACACTGCAGCGTATCATGTGCGCCAGACATCACTGAATATGGACAGGTTACACTCTCGGCATTAAGCATTGCACAAGCAGTTCTAATCAGGGCCGGATTTGACTACAGGCGCATTGCAGCAGGGACGCCACTGCTGACTGTAGAGTCAGTGTATTTAAAAAAATAAAAAAAATAAATACATAAAAAATTGTTTACTTTTTTTTTATGACTTTGTTGTGCTGACTGAATCGTAGTACAGACAGTCTCAGACAAGTATACTGTAGCAGCTGTAGCAGTAGAAGTAACTGCATTGTACACAACACAGCCAGGCTACTCTGCTGAATAGAGGGACGCTGTGATAATCAATACTGACAGCGCTGTGCACAGCCTTGCACTGCAATTTTGCAGACTGCCTCTGCTCAACAGGGGCATTTTAAGTTTGCAGGCAAACCAGGCACTTGCCAACAAAAGAAATACACTGCGATCCTCCAAAGTAAGCATAAGTATTTTAATATCCATAGATTTAAAACATCTTGATTGGCAACAGAGTTATTAAAATCAAAAGAATAGGCAGAACATTTTCAGGAACTGGTCTGTCCTACATGTTTCGGTCAATTCCTTAATCATGAACATGACCTGTTATCCCTCCTTCCTGCCTCTTAAACCTGAAGGTAATTTCCTATTGGTTCCTCAGTCTATTATGATTAACCCCTTATAGTTCAGCTGTTTGTTGCTTTTATATATGCTCTATCCCTATTAATTAATGTGAAAGAAACTTTATTAAAGCTGCTGTAGGTATATTCCCTCAAATTTCCATATATGTATATTATCTCAGCTATCTTCAAATTTAAATAGCTGTTGTCATTAAGCCCATTTGTAAGGTACATTTATCCCACAACAATTATTTATTAACTATAGCTCAATTAACCCTTATAACGTAAAAGGAATATACATATCTGTCATCAAATTCTTATATCTCAGCACTGTATATGTGTATATTTTATTTAATGGGTAGGCTATCGCTGCTATACTGACTTATAAGGGGACCCTAAGATTTAAGATTTTAGAGAGGACTTTTATCTCTTCCAGAAGTTTATCACATCCCCCTCTATATTGAAGCCTTGTGGCCTTCTTGTCTTCATTTTGAAGATCCAAAATGCTTCACATAGCATCAGGCGTGCTGCTCTATCTCCCCCTCTAGGGGGATTTCGTACACATTCTATCACCTGCCATGAGAGCAAAGTAACATCGCCCCCATGCACAGAGATAAAATGTTGTGAGAGGCCTGAGCTATCTTTATCATGAGAGATGTCATTTAGATGCTCTCTGATCCTGGAGCGAACCTCCCTTGTTGTGCACCCTATGTACTGCCCATTACACTGGGAACAATCTACCAAGTATACGACAAAGGGGGTTCTACAATTTGTGCAATTCGCCAAATTGAATACCCGTTTTGTTGTTGCTGAATGAAACGTGGTCGTCACTCTGCTATGCTGACAGGCTATACATTTAGAGAAGTGGCATTTAAAATGCCCTTTTACACTTAGCCAACTGCTGTTGGCTCTCTCTTTGTCCTTTAGTACACTTGGTGCCACTAGGTTGCCTATTGTGCATGCTCTCTTAGACACAAAGTTGCACCCTTTGGACACATAGTCCTTCAAACTGTCCTCAGCTGTAAGTATTGGTAGATGTTTGCTGACTATACTGGTAATCTCCTTAAATTGCGGGCTGTATGTAGTAACCAAAGTAGGCCTATTTAAATCATAGCCATTCCTTGTCCTATTGTTACCCCTCAATATCTCACTTCTACTCATCCTAGTCACCTCCAAATGTGCTCTGTTGATGACTTTGCACGAGTAACCTCTCTCAGAGAGGAGACACTTCAGTGTCTCACTCTCCTTTGCAAAATCTTCTTCCAGGGAGCAGTTCCACTTAATCCTCATGAACTGCCCCTTGGCCACCCCAAACCCCGTATGGCGGGGATGGTTACTCCTAGCATGAAGCAAGGAGTTGGAAGTGATAGGCTTACGGTATAGGGATGTAGAGACCTTCCCACTTAGAGGATCCCCCCTAAGTTCAACGTCCAAATATGGTATCGTATTTGTTCCTGTTTGGGCATTGAATTCCAAACCCACCCTGTTAGAATTGAGGTAACTCAGGAAATTCTGCACTTCAGCAGTCTCCCCCACCCAGATGAAAAGGAGATCATCTATAAACGCTTATAGGATCTGATCCTGTCTCTGAATGGGTTATTATCTCCAAAGACGTGGGACAGCTCCCACCAACCCATAAAGAGGTTGGCATATGATGGGGCAAATTTTGCCCCCATCGCTGTCCCACGTCTCTGGAGATAAAAAGTACGCTCAAATTTAAAATAGTTATGCGTCAGGAGGAAAGTGAGGGCCTCAACTACAAATTCAATTAAATCCTCATGATAATTACTAAAATTTCGTAGCATATATCTCACGGCTTCAATTCCAAATTCATGAGGAATGGCCGAATAGAGGCCAACCACATCAACTGTTAGCCATGTACAATTTTCCTCCCATATGACACTATCCATTGCCTTTATGAGATGCGTAGTATCTTTCAGATAGGATGGCAAAAAGTGGATTACTGGTTGCAGAAGGGACTCTATCCAACCTGAGAGTTTTTCAAAACTGGGACGCAGGCAGGGCAAGATTACTTTAGGGCTGATGTAGCTGCCTGCAGCTTTTTGATAACTTGGAGTTTTGGAGGCAGTTTTATTTTTATTTTTTTAATACATTGTTTTTGGCATTATTCTTTTTGTATGCATGATGCAGGGCAGGGCGCCCTGCATCATGCATAAAACATAATGCCAAAAACGATGTCCTACCTGTGCTTTTTCAGGGTGCCCTGCTTCACACTTTCTGCTTCTGTGATCTGGGTCCTGCCCCCTCCCACAAGCGCGAGCTAGGATTCACTAGATACAGGAAGAGATGACAGCCTGGCGGTACTAGAATTACATATTGAAAAAAACACTGGTAGGAATTTAAGCTTCCTTTATTTTACTGCTTAAACCTTAAAAACTAATTTGCTGTTTATTATAATGATGAGTGTCTTCTCTATGCTAGGTAAAGGCAGGAAGTGTTTGCAGCATGTACCCTGGTGTATGTGACAGTGTGTTAGTATATACAGCAGTATGATGAGTGTCGTGTGCAATGTTAAATATATAGGTCACACATTTATTACATATCATATTCCCTAGAGCTCTCCCATAGAAAGCAGCTGTACTGGCTAATCCTCATTCAGCACATATGTAAATTTGATCTGGGGCAGCTAACATGTTGTGTATAGATATGGCAACTGGTTAATAAGTAATGTGTGAGTTATTTTGCACAATATCTTATGTTAGACATTTTTGTTTGTATCCGTTTTTCTCAATACATTTTGTTCTGAAGAAGTGTCGTTAAACTCACTGGTTACCATTTAACCCTATAGTAGCTAAAAAATGTAAGAGCATTGCATGTTTATCTAGCACAGATTTACAATATTTATATGTAAATCTTACCATGTATTCTATCTGGAGCAGCAGATCTCACAGTGCTACATGCAGTATTGCATGTGTGTTTGGGGAGCAGCAGAGCCACCTGTGTATATGTAATTTATGCATCTATCTGTGGCTGCTGGCCCCTTTATGCTTAATTTATATGTACATGTGTATAGCTAGGGCAGTGGGTCAGGTTAATATTAAAACACAGCTGAATATATATCTGGTTAGGTGTGTATAGTAGTTTATGCATGTATGAAAGTAACTAATGGTGAGTGAGCATACTAAGTAGGGGCGCGATCCGATAAAGATTGTAGTTTGCGGCGCAAGTGAGGGAACCCCCGCTGCCTGTAGTTTCAGCTCGCAACTCGAGCTATCCTATATACGGCGCCGTCAGAGGCTAAAGTGCCATAAGTCTGACAAACCAGCGATGTCCAGAAATCTGCGTAAGCACAAATTTCTGGAGTCGCCAGAGACTTACGGCACTTTAGAAACTGCCGGCGCCTACAAAACCTGACTAAGTTATAAAATCACCCGTACTGTCTAACACACCTCCCAAACATAGCCCGACACGTCTAACCCTCTATCCGCTATCCCCCCTCACTATCCTAACAATAAAACATGTATTAACCCCTAAACTGCCGCTCCCGGACCCCGTCGCCACCTAATAAAGTTATTAACCCCTAAACCGCCGCTCCCGGACCCCGCCGCCAGCTATATTAAATCTATAACCCCCTAATGTGAGCCCCTACCCCGCCGCCATCTACCTTACCTACCCCCTAAAGTGAGCCCCTTACACCGCCGCCATCTACCTTACCTACCCCCTAAAGTAAGCCCCTACCCCGCCGCCATCTACCTTACCTACCCCCTAATGTGAGCCCCTACCCCACTGCCATCTACCTTACCTACCCCCTAAAGTTAGCCCCTACCCCGCCGCCATCTACCTTACCTTCCCCCTAAAGTGAGCCCCTACCCCCCCGCCATCTACCTTACCTACCCCTTAAAGTGAGCCCCTTACACCGCCGCCATCTATTTTAAAAATATTGTTACGGTTGCCTCCAGGCTGGCTGGAAGTTGGACCGTAGAAAAGGATGCTCCTAGCGCTCACCAAAGAATCATCAGCACCATAGTCAGCAATCCCTGTAGTGATATTAGCTGAATCCTACAAACATGAGTCAAAGCTTCAAGTTAGAGGGTCAACATAGGTCTGCTGTGCTGGAGCACACAGCCTGCTTTTATTGAGGTTACATGCAAACAGGACACTCTCAGGGGGAGGCATAAAATCCCCCATCACACATTTGATATTAGATAGAGACACTCCCTTTGACAGGCCACAACAGCAGATAACATTACACACAAGAAAACAATGCAGTCCACCTTATCAATACTAGTCTGATTAGACAATGGGAAAGTTGATCACTAAACCTAATTAGAGCTAATCCCCGCAGACTTGTATTTGGAATAGGTTTCTTGAAGCTGAACAAAATTTAACTCTTAATGGCACACAATGAAACTGAACCAAGTGGGAGAAAGCCAGGGACAAGTCATTTCACAGGTCTGGGGACATAGTCTTAAAGGGGCATTGTTCATCAAAGTCACAATATGTCCCCAGATGGTTCTTAAAGGGCCACACACACCCAACAAAAGTCAATATGTCCTCAGGGGCACAATCTTCCAGGGGCCATAGTCATGTGGAAGGAGGCTGGCAAATAGGCTTCTCCAAAATCCAGGGAAGCAGGGCAATTTTTCATTTAAAGGGCCAGTTACAAACAGCAGTTTGTAACATATCTCCCCTTTTGGAGGGAGACTAACCAGGCACCTGACCTTCTGTCGGTCAGTGCCTAAGTTAGTCTCGCAACCCACCCACAAATAAACACTAGCAGCAAAGCAGCCCCCCCACAACAAGTAGCACTGGCCTGTAGGTTCCAGTGTAGCATCCTCTGCCTTCCTGGCGCAGCTGTGCAAATAGCTGATGGTACTTGGGGGGCAGAGGCCAGCGGCACTCTGCCCTGGTGCCAGCGCTTCTGCTGGGGTGAGGGGTTTGCAGGCCAGTCCTGTAACAAGGGGATCTGTAGGGCAGAGGCCAGCAGCGCTCTGTTCTGATGCCAGCTCTTCTGCTGGGGGAATTGGGGCATAGTCCTGCCCGGTGGCAAAGGGAACGTGGGGGTCAGTGGGGGTTAACATCTCCACTGTTAACCCTGGGCCCAAGTTAGGAGTTAGCTGGGGAGGGGGAGATTGGCTTACCTCCTCCTCCTGATACTCCGGCGGCCGTTGGGAAGGGAGGTCGATGCTCTCCGCTTCCTGTGGAACATGCTGCGGCTGGGGAGAGAGACCGGTTGTCTCCTCTCCCTGGAAGGCACACTCCGGCTGGGGAGGGAGGTCGATGCTCTCCCCTCCCTGTAGCTGGGTCTGTCGCTGGGGATCTGGGCCGCCTGCCCAGCATCCCTGTAGGGCCGGTAGAGAGACTGCGGTCCCATCTCCACCTGCCTGCTGGGGGTCCTCCCAGGACCAGTTTATGAGGCCTGCTGCCTCTGGTATCTCTGGTTGGGGTTGGGGAAGGAGACCGGTTGTCTCTTCCCTCTGCACGGTATACTGCTGCTGGGGATGGAGGTTGCTGCTCTCCTCTCCCTGTAACTCTGGCTGCCGCTGGGGAGGGAGGTCGTTGCTCTCCGCTCCCTGTGACTCACTTTCTCGCTGGAGACCAGGTGTCCATACCCTCAAACTCCACAGTTGGCGCTCAAAGGCTCGTGCAGCTTTGTTCTCCGTATCCAATTCCCGGATGATGCGACTGACTACCTCCTGCGCAGGGTCTGGACCATATCGGACTAGCCGCCTCTTTACCTCTGGAACGAAATCCGCGCCCTCATAGCGACGGATCCGGTTGAGGTGCTCTTCACATGGTTCTGACCAGTATCTTGTCAGCTCCATGCTGCTGTAGGTAGGGACGCTGCACAGTGGCTAGCGTTGCCCTCAATTACTCTCCTACGATACCAGTGCTGTTGTGGTGCTGCTCCTTGCGCTAGGACGCCAATCCCACCGCTGCCGCCAAATGTTACGGTTGCCTCCAGGCTGGCTGGAAGTTGGACCGTAGAAAAGGATGCTCCTAGCGCTCACCAAAGAATCATCAGCACCATAGTCAGCAATCCCTGTAGTGATATTAGCTGAATCCTACAAACATGAGTCAAAGCTTCAAGTTAGAGGGTCAACATAGGTCTGCTGTGCTGGAGCACACAGCCTGCTTTTATTGAGGTTACATGCAAACAGGACACTCTCAGGGGGAGGCATAAAATCCCCCATCACACATTTGATATTAGATAGAGACACTCCCTTTGACAGGCCACAACAGCAGATAACATTACACACAAGAAAACAATGCAGTCCACCTTATCAATACTAGTCTGATTAGACAATGGGAAAGTTGATCACTAAACCTAATTAGAGCTAATCCCCGCAGACTTGTATTTGGAATAGGTTTCTTGAAGCTGAACAAAATTTAACTCTTAATGGCACACAATGAAACTGAACCAAGTGGGAGAAAGCCAGGGACAAGTCATTTCACAGGTCTGGGGACATAGTCTTAAAGGGGCATTGTTCATCAAAGTCACAATATGTCCCCAGATGGTTCTTAAAGGGCCACACACACCCAACAAAAGTCAATATGTCCTCAGGGGCACAATCTTCCAGGGGCCATAGTCATGTGGAAGGAGGCTGGCAAATAGGCTTCTCCAAAATCCAGGGAAGCAGGGCAATTTTTCATTTAAAGGGCCAGTTACAAACAGCAGTTTGTAACAAATATTAACCCCTAATTTAATCTCCCTACACCGCCGCCAGCTATATTAACTATATTAACCCTAATTTAGGGGGATTAGATTAGGGGTTAATGTGTTTCATATAAGCGGCGGTGTAGGGGGATTAAATTAGGGGTTAATATTTTTAAAATAGATGGCGGCGGGGTAGGAGCTCACTTTAGGGGGTAGGTAAGGTAGATGGAGGCGGGGTAGGGGCTCACTTTAGGGGGTAGGTAAGGTAGATGGCGGCGGGGTAGGGGCTCACTTTAGGTGGTAGGTAAGGTAGATGGCGGCGGTGTAAGGGGCTCACATTAGGGGGTATGTAATGTAGCTGGCGACGGTGTAGGGGATCACATTAGGGGGTTATACTTTTAATGTAGGTGGCGGCGGGGTCCGGGAGTGGCGGATTAGGGGTTAAATACTTTATTAGGGATTGCGGCGGGGGATCGCGGTTGACAGGTAGATAGACATTGCGCATGTGTTAGGTGTTAGGTTTTATTTAGCAGCAGGGAGTTACGGGGCTCCAATAGATAGCGTAAGGCTTACTACGGCTGCATTTTGTGGCGTGGTGAAAATGGAGTAAGTCCTTACGCTGTATATTGGATACCAAACTGCGCTGGTTTGGTATACCTGCCTATGGCCCAAAAAACTACGGGCGAAGGCAGAAATATACGAGCGTAACTTCTAGGTTACGCCGTATATGTGATACCAAACCAGCGCAAATTTCGGCGGCGGCGGCTTTTGTGGGCGATGCTGCATATCGGATCGGGCCCTAGGAATGTCAGTAGCTGCTGCCCTTCCTGTGATAAAAAAGAGGCAATGCTAGTTCCTATGTTTATGTAAGAACCTCTTCTAGTACAATGTATTTTGCCTCCTCAATTCAGCATCTGCAAGTTGGTGAGATAAGACTTGTCTCCTGTAATAGCAGTCAGTGCTGGGTGTCTTTTTGCAGCCCTCAGACCAAAGCCACAGTTCTCCTGTGTCCTGTCAAGACCAAAGGCACTCATAGGGTGACATCTCCTACTTGAATGGCTTTACCCTTATTTAATATCATATATGTGACTGTCATAATCCTGTCCTGTCTGACTCTCTAACTACAGTTAGTAGTTATAACTTCTTCTGTGCTAGTGCTGTAGACTACAGACAGTCAGTAACTAACAGTAAAAGTTATCTGACTGTCTGTGATGCAGCAAACCAAACAGCCTGCCTGCCCTTTCTCTGGCTTCCAGACGAGTCCCAGAGGGTAATTAAATAAAAAATTAGGGTCTGGTCTGGAACAAATAAAAAGGGGTGTGTGTATATGTAATGTTCCATTCATTTTTGATAAAAGTTGTCAATTGTATGGCCATTACCATTTGAGTTAGGTTAAAGGGACATGAACCCAAAATTATTTGTTCATGATTAGGCTAGAGAATACAATTGAAAACAACTTTCAAATTGACTTCTATTATTTAATTTGCATCATTCTCTTGATATCCTTTGTTGAAAAGATAGGCTTAGTAGCTGCTGATTAGTGGCTGCACATATATGCCTCATGTGATTGGCTCAACCCTGTGCATTGCTATTTCTCCAACAAAGTATATCTAAAGAATCAAGCAAATTAGATAAAATAAGTAAATGGGAATGTTGTTTAAAATTGTATTCTCTATCTGAATCTTGAAAGAAATTTTGCAATAATAGGTGTGTTAGTTTGTGTATCTCCTTTAAAGGGCATGTGGTTTAAATTGTATTGCAAAAATTTTATTTACTCTAAGATTGCTTTCACTGCTTTTTAAAAGTAATACTGTACTTTGTTACCTTAAGCGTTAATGTTTTACATCTAATATTTATTTTTAGTTGTCCGAAATAATAATAAAAAAAACCCTTACGCCTAGATTTAGAGTTCTGCGTTAGCCGTCAAAAGCAGCGTTAAGGGGTCCTAACGCTGGTTTTGGCCGCCCGCTGGTATTTAGAGTCAGACAGGAAAGGGTCTAACGCTCACTTTCAAGCCACGACTTTTCCATACCGCAGATCCCCTTACGCCAATTGCGTATCCTATCTTTTCAATGGGATCTTTCTAACGCTGGTATTTAGAGTCTTGGCTGAAGTGAGCGGTAGACCCTCTACCGACAAGACTCCTACCGCCCATGGAAAGGCTGCAGTTAAGAGCTTTCTGGGCTAACGCCGGTGTATAAAGCACTTAACTACAGTGCTCTAAAGTACACTAACACCCATAAACTACCTATGTACCCCTAAACCAAGGTCCCCCCACATCGCCGCCACTATAATAAATATTTTTAACACCTAATCTGCGGACTGCACATCGCCGCCACCTACATTATCCCTATGAACCCCTAATCTGCTGCCCCTAACATCGCCGACACCTACATAATATTTATTAACCCCTAATCTGCCCCCCCCAACGTTGCCACTACCTTACCTACACTTATTAACCCCTAATCTGCCGACCGGACTTTGCCGCTACTATAATAAATGTATTAACCCCTAAACTGCCGCACTCCCGCCTCGCAAACACTATAATAAACTGTATTAACCCCTAATCTGCCCTCCCTAACATCGCCGCCACTTAACTTCAAGTATTAACCCCTAATCTGCCGACCGGACCTCACCGCTACTTTAATAAATGTATTAACCCCTAAAGCTAAGGCTAACCCTAACACCCCCCTAAGTTAAATATAATTTTAATCTAATGAAATAAATTAAATCTTATTAACTAAAGTATTCATATATTTAAAACTAAATACTTACCTGTAAAATAAACCCTAATATAGCTACAATATAACGAATAATTATATTGTAGCTATTTTAGGATTTATATTTATTTTACAGGCAACTTTGTATTTATTTTAACTAGGTACAATAGCTATTAAATAGTTATTTACTATTTATTGGCTACCTAGTTAAAATAATTACAAAATTACCTGTAAAATAAATCCTAACCTAAGTTACAATTAAACCTAACACTACACTATCAATAAATTAATTAAATAAATTACCTACAATTACATACATTTAAATAAACTAAACTATATTACAAAAAAAACAAACACTAAATTACAAAAAATAAAAAAAGATTACAAGAATATTAGGCTAATTACACCTACTCTAAGCCCCCTAATAAAATAAAAAAGTCCCCCCAATAAAGGTCCCTACCCTATTCTAAATTAAAAAGTAATCAGCTCTTTTACCAGCCCTTAAAAGGGCTTTTTGTGGGGCATGCCCCAAAGTAATCAGCTCTTTTGCCTGTAAAAAAAAAATACAACCCCCCCCAACATTAAAACCCACCACCCACATACCCCTACTCTAACTCAACCCCCCCTTAAATAAACCTAACACTACCCCCCTGAAGATCTCCCTACCTTGAGTCGTCTTCACCCAGCCGGGCCGAAGTCTTCATCCGATGGGGAAGAAGAGGACATCCAGACCAGCAGAAGTCTTCATCCTATCCGGGCAGAAGAGGACATCTGGACCGGCAGACATCTTCATCCAAGCGGCATCTTCTATCTTCATCTATCCGGAGCGGAGCCATCTTCTTTCCAGCCGAGGCAAATCCATCCTCTTCAACCGACGCCTACTCGCCGAATGAAGGTTCCTTTAAATGACGTCATCCAAGATGGCGTCCCTCGAATTTCGATTGGCTGATAGGATTCTATCAGCCAATCAGAATTAAGGTAGGAAAAATCTGATTGGCTGATTCAATCAGCCAATCGGATTGAACTTGAATCTGATTGGCTGATTGAATCAGCCAATCAGATTTTTCCTACCTTAATTCCGATTGGCTGATAGAATCCTATCAGTCAATCGAAATTCGAGGGACGCCATCTTGGATGACGTCATTTAAAGGAACTGTCATTTGGCGAGTAGGCGTCGGTTGAAGTGGATTGATGCACGTCGGCTGGAAAGAAGATGGCTCTGCTCCGCTCTGGATGGATGAAGATAGAAGATGCCACTTGGATGAAGATGTCTGGCAGTCCAGATGTCCTCTTCTGCCCGGATAGGATGAAGACTTCTGCCGGTCTGGATGTCCTCTTCTGCCCCATCGGATGAAGACTTCGGCCCGGCTGCGTAAAGACGACTCAAGGTAGGGAGATCTTCAGGGGGGTAGTGTTAGGTTTATTTAAGGGGGGTTTGGGTTAGAGTAGGGGTATGTGGGTGGTGGGTTTTAATGTTGGGGGGGTTGTATTTTTTTTACAGGCAAAAGAGCTGATTACTTTGGGGCATGCCCCGCAAAAAGCCCTTTTAAGGGCTGGTAAAAGAACTGATTACTTTTTAATTTAGAATAGGGTAGGGACCTTTATTATTTTGTGGGGCTTTTTATTTTATTAGGGGGCTTAGAGTAGGTGTAATTAGCCTAATATTCTTGTAATCTTTTTTTATTTTTTGTAATTTAGTGTTTTTTTTTTTTGTAATTTAGTTTAGTTTATTTAATTGTATGTAATTGTAGGTAATTTATTTAATTAATTTATTGATAGTGTAGTGTAATTATTTTAACTAGGTAGCTATTAAATAGTAAATAACTATTTAATAGCTATTGTACCTAGTTAAAATAAATACAAAGTTGCCTGTAAAATAAATATAAATCCTAAAATAGCTACAATATAATTATTCATTATATTGTAGCTATATTAGGGTTTATTTTAAAGGTAAGTATTTAGTTTTAAATAGGAATACTTTAGTTAATAAGATTTAATTTATTTTGTTAGATTAAAATTATATTTAATTAATGGGGGTGTTAGGGTTAGACTTAGCTTTAGGGGTTAATACATTTATTATAGTAGTGGCGAGGTCAATTCGGCAGATTAGGAGTTAATACTTGAAGTTAGGTGGCGGAGATGATGGGGGGGCAGATTAGGGGTTAATAAATATTATGTAGGTGTCGGCGATGTTAGGGGCAGCAGATTAGGGGTTCATAGGGATAATGTACGTGGCGGCGGTGTCCGGAGCGGCAGATTAGGGGTTAATTGTGTAATGCAGGTGTCAGCGATAGCGGGGGCGTCAGATTATGGGTTAATAAGTGTAAGGTTAGGGGTATTTAGACTCGGGGTACATGTTAGGGTGTTAGGTGCAGACTTAGAGAGTGTTTCCCCATAGAAAACAATGGGGTTGCGTTGGGAGCTTAACGCTGCTTTTTTGCAGGTGTCAGGTTTTTTTTCATACCAAAGTGCCCCATTGATTCCTATGGGGGAATCGCACACAAGCACGTTTTGCCAGCTTACTGCTACCGTAAGCAACGCTGGTATTGAGGGTTGAAGTGGCAGTAAATTCGGCTCAACGCACCCTTTTTGTAGCCTAACGCAGCCCTTCAGACAACTCTCAATACCAGCGTTTTTTGGAAGCAGCGGTAGGAAAAAAAGCAGCGTTAGCTACGCGGGTCTTTACCGATAAAACTCTAAAACTAGGCCTTAGTTTTTTTTCACTTTTTTGGGGGGGAGGGTAGAGGGGTGCTTCAGATTTTTGTGCCTACAGGCACCTGAGATGTAAATCCGGCCCTGGTTCTAGTGAACTGCTTGTGCAATGCCACCCACTGCAGATTCGCGGCCGCTAGCAGGGGGTGTCAATAAGCCTGTTCGTACACGATTGGGTGGATTGTTGTACACCGCCTCAGAGGGGGCGTATGAGTTAAGGAGCAGCGGTCTTAAGACCGCATCTTCTTAACTCCTGTTTCTGGTGAGATTAAGGCTTGCACGGAAACAGTGGGATCAGGGTCCATTCAGCCGTTGTTAAATCTAATGTATTTAAAGTATATATCCATTTGGTCTCATGTTGGAGGAGTAACCTATCCAGATTACCACTTCTTCATTTTGCTGGTATATGTTCAATCCCTGTTATTTGCAGTGACTCATAATTAGAGTTACGATGTTCAGAAAAATGTTGTGTAATTGGACTTTCTTTGTCATTGTTTTTATTGTCATTTCTATGCTCTTTAATTCTCTCCTTGAACTCCCTTTTTGTTTTGCCAATATAAAAAAGGGGGCATGAGCTGTTTAAAAGGTAGATAACCAATATGGTCTTACATGTGATCCATTTTTTTATTTTATACACTGTACCCTATTCAGTGCTAAAAGTTTTAGGCCTAGATTTGGAGTTCGGCGGTAGATGGGTTGCTAACGCCACGCGTGTTTTATGTCTAACGCACAGCATTGTTTGACTCCGGTATTTAGAGTTCAAAACAGACCATCTAACGATGCTCCTAACGCGTGTATGTCACACGCGTAATACTGCCCGCGTAAGACAGTCTCCCATAGAGATCAATGGGAAAGGAAAAAAATTGCTTTTTTCACCTAACACTCGATCTCGCGAGAATACGCACAGCTCGGTCATATGACGCATACCACATCATGCACAACAATAAGACGCCGCAAATGTCACAACAACAATCAATCAACAAAGCACACAAGCATTACACATTCACAAACGGGGGGATTTGAAATAAAATTTAATACGGGAATACGCATATACTTTAAGATGCGGAAAATCGCAAAATAACAACAAGGAATAAAAAATATATACATACACTAGAAAAATAATCGCATTCAATATAACTATATATTAGGACAAACATACATATACAACACTTCACTAAGAACACACCATCGCAAATTCACATTTAAAAAGAATACTATTGGACAATGTTAGAGAAAACGACCACTATGACATTATCGCATTCTACACATTCCACAAATACTAACTCAAAATGAGCATGCGCAAATTCACACACCTAATACACATTGCACTAATATTAATTGCTAATAAAGCACACCTGAACACTAATTACAACGGAAATTGGTACATCATTAAACATTTACACAGGGTATATAAGCACCACACAAGCAGGGCTTCTTTGACTGTGATGCTGTTGAGTCTTTGGAGATTGGAGGTTTAATATTAGAGAGTTGGTGCATTATTGTGAGTGAGTTAGTGTTCGCGTGAGAGAGTCAGTTGTTAGTGTTATCGTGAGTGAGTTAGTGGGAGTTAGTGGGAGTGGGAGAGAGTCTGTTAGTGGGAGCGTGAGTGAGTTAGTGGGAGTTGTTAGTGAGAGTTGTTAGTGGGAGCGTAAGTTACTGGTAGTTAGTGAGAGTTAGTGGGAGTGTTTGTTAGTGAGAATTAGTAGTAGTGTGTTAGTGAGAATTAGTAGTAGTGTGAGTTAGCGAGCGAGTGATTTTTCTGTACACTTAACACATTTACACGCAAACACATTCAATACATACATACACTTATCAATAACACTACATACACTCCATACCCCCTACCCCCTCATACTACACTCCATACCCCATTCCCTGTAGTCCCATTCCCTTTCATCCCATTTACTCTTATCCCATACCCCATACCCATCCCATACCCATCCCCTAGTTACATTTAGTTTACATATCCTCCTTTTAGTCTTCTTCTTCTTTTGGTTTATTTAAATACTCCTTACCCTCTTTGTTTTTTTACATCCCTCTCACACTTTCAGCACTTTTTTTGTCTTTTTAGTTCTTTATTTTGACCCCCTTTCATTTCATCACACTCATTTTTTGTTTGATTATTTGGGGTTTAGTTTAGGGAACAGATGGAGGCCAGTTAGGGGAGAGGTAGAGGGGGGAGGAGAGGGAGGGGGAGAGGAACAGGGCAGGAAGGGGGGCAGGAAGGGGGGCAGGAAGTGGGGGTGGAAGCGGTGGGTGGACCCAGCCACTTGGTTCAAGATGACAGAGTAGGGCTTCACAGTCCGGGAAACAGAGGGCATCGTCACAGGGGAAGGCCAAGGCGACTAGGGAGGCGAGGTTTTCGATGGAGGAGAAGGAGGCCCTCATAGAGGCCTATATGGCCAGGTATAGGAGGCTGCAGCACCAGAAGACTACCCCGACTGACAAGAGGAGGCTCTGGAATGAGATAAGAAATGCAGTCAATGCAGTGGGTGGCCGGAACAGAGATCTTGATTCGATAAAACATCGCTACCGGGACTGTAAGATGGATCTCAAGAAAAAGTTAAGTCTGGAGGCCCGACATGCCGCAGGAACCGGTGGCGGATCTGCCCTGGAAATAGAGTACTGCCGATGGGAGGAAATGTTGCGGCCCAGCATCTCCGAGGTGGAAATAGTCGGTATCGGAGGAATTGATACCGGGAACCTGCCACTCTCATCTGACGGTAAGCTCATTGAACAATAATTTCACATACGAATGTATTTCAAGGGACACTATACGCAAACATTTACTTTCATGATTGAGGTAGCGAATACAATTTGACAAAACATTCAAATGTACTTATATTACCTAATTTGAATCATTCTTGAGATATATTTTAATGAAGAAATAGCCATGCACACGGTGAAACAATCACAGGAGGCAGCTATATTCAGCTAACAATCAGCATCTTATAAGCATATTTAGATATGCTTTTCAGCAAAGAATATCCAGAGAATGAAGCTAATTAGATACGAAAAGTACATTAGAAAGTTGATAATAAATGTATGCTTCTAAAGCATGAAAGATAAAACATTGGGTTTCATGTCCCTTTAAGGATAAGATTAATGCTATAACGTTGTTTACACGCATTCAATTACTTTGCGGTTACATCAGTATCTAGGGTATAGGTTAGGTGTGCATTTAAACAGACTGAAAACAAACGCGTAAAAAATCAGATTGACCAGAGATATCACAAACACGGTTTTGAAAAAGCGGAAATCGTATTGATTGTTTGTTAGATTTCAAAGTGGATTAATGATTCTGCATTTGTAATTGTATAGTAAGCTAAGTCATTTAAAGCTTGATTTGCAAATATGCTAATATATACATTTTTTTTTTTTTTTAATATACAGAGTCTGGGGAGGAGGCAGCACAAGAAACACAGCCTCATCTATCTCCCCGGGATGAGAGTGGTGGGGAGGAATTTCCACTTCGGAGGGAAGAGGCCCCCCGTGACGAAGAGCGCACGGAAGCTGATGAAGAGGCCCCGGAAGCAGAGGAGGAGCACGCGGAACCAGAGGACCCTCAAGGACCCGCACCCCACCATGCACGGGCACCCCGCCGTGCACGCGTACCCCGCCAAGCACAACAAGAGGAAATAGCGGAGGTGCGGGTTCTACTGGACTACATAGACCAGATGCGTAACTCCCGGATACAAAATATCGAAGGCCGCACTCAAATACTTGATGGACAAAATCAAATAATTGAAGGACAAAACCAAATAATAAACATACTCAATAGAATCGAACAAGGCCAAAACAGAATCTTTCATCTGCACCAAGAGATGTTCAATTTTTTCCGGGAGGCGCATGCTGGTCTACCTCCTGGTCCGCCTCCTGCTGCTGGGCCTCTTGCTGCTGGGCCTCCTGCTGCTGGGCCTCCTCCTGCCGGCCCATCTCCTCCTGCCGGGCCATCTACTCCTGCCGGGCCATCTACTCCTGCCGGGCCATCTACTCCTCTTCAGCCATCTCATCCTCTTCAGCCATCTCCTCCTCTTCAGCCAGCTTCTCCTCTTCAGCCAGCTTCTCCTCCTCAGCCATCTTCTCCTCCTCAGCCATCTTCTCCTCCTCAGCCATCTTCTCCTCCTCACCTTGGTCGTCCCAGTACTCTTCCTTCCACTCTTCCCACAACCTCTCCAAGGAGAACTCTTCGGAGTCGGCAGTTGCCCCTCCCAGAGCCTCAGCCCCGTGGGAAGAGGGGAAGGAAGAGGAAGTAAGTATTTATTTTCATCTTTAATTTTTTTTTTATTTAATGTGTAATGGATAGGTATGTGATGATGTGGTTTTCATACACTTGTGGACCACACTCTGTATATAATCTACTTCTATGGGACCGGGTCCATGGAGGCAGATTGTTTGCAGAGTGTGGGTTATAAGTGTGTGAAAACCACATCATCACATACCTATCCTTGTTCATGATATTGATTGGTTTCTGTGATGTGATGTCCAAACTGTTTCCCGAATCGCAAACAAAATTACCATTACAATTATCCATGATGGCATATTACTGTTTGAATGCCAATAACACAGCTTAAAGGGACAGTCAGAAAATTATTGATTACAAAGAAAACACTGTATTACGCATTATCAAGTTGGAAACAACAAAACATGGAGAAATACGTGTGACTTATGTGCTTAACCTTGTATCTATGCCTAGGAAAAATGACCACTTATTTGTTGTTCTGACATAACAACCTTTTAGATATCAATGATCAATACATGGTAAATAATATGCTGTATGAGCACAAGGTTTTACATATACAAATGCTATCCAAATGCCCTCTAGTGGTCAAATTGTATAATGATTACATGCACTCTTCAAGCTCGAAGAAATGAGCACATGAACCTCATAGGTTTAGCTAGCAAATTTAAATAAACAAAGACAAATGATTAATTGGTGAGAAACCTTTGATATCATTGATATTACAAAATTGACTTTTATAATAATGCAAAACATTATTTGTTTTCTAAACTGTCCCTTTAACAAAATTACATATGCTAACACATATTTGAAGCTTGTTGGTATATCTACATGTACTTGGTCAAAAATTAAATATTGAAATCAGATTTATATTGACGTGTTAAATAAAGTATATTTTCTTAAAGAGACATTACTGTGTTAATTTTTTTTAAGAAAGACATTTGTTTGAACAATGAATATGGTTTAAAGTCCTTTTAGGAGTGGGGGGTGAAAATATGCTAACAATAATATATTTGAAGATTAAACAATGTGGAACTCATACATGATACAAAAATCAACATTTGCATTAAAGGGACAGTATACTATATTTTTAACAGAACTGTATGTAATAGACACTACTACAAACAACAAGATTAACATATACTGATATCAATATTACAAAGCTTCAAACACTTTAAAAGAAAATCGGGTTATCTCTATTGAAAATATAGATGAACCCCCATTACAACCGTAAAACAAGACAATATCCCATCATTAACATATGAAAAGACCCTTTACACAAATAGGAGAAAGCTGGAGATGGTACTCACATGAAACTTAGAGGCTTGGCGAGGAGTCTGATAATTAATTACATTTTCTTTGAACAGAAGCAAAATGAAACGTGTATTAGTTAAACAATGGACTATCTAACTAGAGACAAAATAAAAAATTTTGATTTATAATGTGAGTGTCTAATGAACCTTTAATAAAATTTACAACAAAATTACATTTAGAAGAAGTCGGCATCATATATTTAGCATATGATAAAGCTAAATGCATATTGATTACTTTATTCTAACACAATAGCGCATATTTATTAATTAGATATCTTTAACATTAAAAACAACAGTCATTTTTCTGAAAAAGGAACATATTGTTGACAAACATATTAAACAACATGGACTATAGAGATTTGCACTTGCCTCGAAATATCATATGCATGAAAACATTTTGCTTTTGTTCGTTTATTCAACCAGACATCCATCAAAAGAGAATGTGGTGGTCTTTATCAGCTACGGGTCAACAATGTAACATGATGAAAATAATACATATTCTCAAGGTTTTTAAAATTGCCTGCAGTCACAAACGTGTTTAACGTGCACAAACAAATATTGCGGGACTACGTAATCCAATCATACGTTTTTTTACCTTTGCATGTGACGTCTTAACATGGCGCTTCCTTGATCACGTAAGAACGCCATCCAATAAAAGGCACATTCTTGATCACGTAAGAACGCCAAAAAAAAAGGCGCATCCTTGATCGCGTAAAAACGCCATCCAATAAAAGGAACATTCTTGATCACGTAAGAACGTCAGTCAATGCAAGGAATCATTGGACAGCCTGGCAGGTGACGTTTTGAGCAACATGGCGCATCCGAGATAGCTGAAAAACCGCAGCCAATACAAGGACTCAGTTGACAGCTTGGCATATCACTAAAAAACGTATTTATATTTTAGGAACTAGTATGTGTCTAGATTGCTATCTAGGAATGTCACCAAATCATGAATCATCTTTTCGGACTTGACTGTCCCTTGAACTATAGCTATGGTGTATATCTTTAACATTTAAAAGATACACATGAGAAATACATATGCCATTGATGTTTTAAGATATGTTTTGATTGTTTTGGAATAACAATAATGATACATGGATTGATTAAACGTGTCATTTATTCAAGTTTAAATATGGTCAGCCTACCTATAGCCATATATGGGAGGAGAAGTATTTTGTTAACATATTTGTTAAAAAATATTCATCATCTAAAATATTTGCATTACACACAGAGATTTATTTGGTTACACTTTTACAATAAGATAGAATTGAAAATGAAATACATGTGCTGTCAACTTTACAATAAGATTGTTTATTAATAAGATTATATGTCCTTGTTCATGTAAAAAGGACAAAAACACTTTAGAAATGGAAATACATTCATTAACAATTGTGCTCACCATCACTTAAAGGGACATGATTTTTTTTATAAAAAGAGGATACATATAGACAATACTATTTCAATGAAATGAACACTTTACAGGGATTATATCATTGTATCAATACTCAGATCATTTGTTAAAGGTGCATCAATTCATGCAGAGTTTCTAAATACACACATGGATCTGAAAATTGAAATATACATATATACACAAATAACAATCTATATATACATATATAAAACAATTACTATGCTAATCATAATCATGCAATGATAAAGCTAAGAGAAAAATATATAAAGACAAATAATAAGATTACATTGGAGATGTTAATCTTAAAGTCATTTACAATTGTCTTACATATATGATTTTTTATAATAAATTATTTTTGGTAGGTCCCTTTAAGGATCAACAAGATAAACTAGAGCTTTCAAAAAATAACATGAAGAATGAGGACAAAGATTGGTGCAATGACATGTCTTTTATTAGTATGTAAGAAAACATCAACAACGTTTAGAAATAATCTTGTAAAAATAAGGAATATTTGAGCTATATGACAAGGTAACACAGTGCATCACAGTCCATGAAGAGAGTTGCCAAGGGCCACCATAGCCCCATTGGAGACATATGCCAAGGTAAAAGAGTGCATCACAGTCCATGAAGAGAGTTGCCAAGGGCCACCATAGCCCCATTGGAGACATATGACAAGGTAAATGAGTGCATCACAGTCCATGAAGAGAGTTGCCAAGGGCCACCATAGCCCAATTGGAGACATATGACAAGGTAACACAGTGCATCACAGTCCATGAAGAGAGTTGCCAAGGGCCACCATAGCCCCATTGGAGACATATGCCAAGGTAAAAGAGTGCATCACAGTCCATGAAGAGAGTTGCCAAGGGCCACCATAGCCCCATTGGAGACATATGACAAGGTAAAAGAGTGCATCACAGTCCATGAAGAGAGTTGCCAAGGGCCACCATAGCCCCATTGGAGACATATGCCAAGGTAACAGAGTGCATCACAGTCCATGAAGAGAGTTGCCAAGGGCCACCATAGCCCCATTGGAGACATATGACAAGGTAAAAGAGTGCATCACAGTCCATGAAGAGAGTTGCCAAGGGCCACCATAGCCCCATTGGAGACATATGACAAGGTAACACAGTGCATCACAGTCCATGAAGAGAGTTGCCAAGGGCCACCATAGCCCCATTGGAGACATATGCCAAGGTAAAAGAGTGCATCACAGTCCATGAAGAGAGTTGCCAAGGGCCACCATAGCCCCATTGGAGACATATGACAAGGTAAAAGATTGCATCACAGTCCATGAAGAGAGTTGCCAAGGGCCACCATAGCCCCATTGGAGACATATGCCAAGGTAACAGAGTGCATCACAGTCCATGAAGAGAGTTGCCAAGGGCCACCATAGCCCCATTGGAGACATATGCCAAGGTAACAGAGTGCATCACAGTCCATGAAGAGAGTTGCCAAGGGCCACCATAGCCCCATTGGAGACATATGCCAAGGTAAAAGAGTGCATCACAGTCCATGAAGAGAGTTGCCAAGGGCCACCATAGCCCCATTGGAGACATATGCCAAGGTAACAGAGTGCATCACAGTCCATGAAGAGAGTTGCCAAGGGCCACCATAGCCCCATTGGAGACATATGCCAAGGTAACAGAGTGCATCACAGTCCATGAAGAGAGTTGCCAAGGGCCACCATAGCCCCATTGGAGACATATGACAAGGTAAAAGAGTGCATCACAGTCCATGAAGAGAGTTGCCAAGGGCCACCATAGCCCCATTGGAGACATATGACAAGGTAAAAGAGTGCAACAGGCACAACAATAAACTTTGAAAAAGGCCAAATGGCAACAATAAAACAAAACATCAACATGTGGACAGAGGATTCTTATCTGCGACCTTGGAGCATCTCCAGATCCTCCACTTACTGGTCATCCTCTTCATTGTCCTGTGCATGTCCAGCTCCAGATTCAGGCCTTGAACTTAATCGCATTATTTCACGCAGAGTCAATTCCTGAATCCGGAGCAGGGCCTGCATGGTGTCGTTCATCCCTCTCTGGCCAGCTGCGTTCCTCAGCACGGCCTGCTCTACTCGTGCTAGACCTTCTAGCATGAGCCATGCTGAGTCACAGCCTAAAATAAAGAATAAATAAAATTTTAAGGATAATTACACAACAGACGAAAATATAAGCAAAGATACATTGTCATCATAAAGACAAATCATTCTTTACATCAATTAGTTTTCATTGATTCTTTACACATGAAATATGTTATTCAGACAGACCGAAATCATTAAAGGGACAGTTTACTCAAACATGTTGTCCCCTTTAATTGGTTTTCGATGATCCACTTATACAGCTTGAGTGTATAAAATCTTGTTAAAGGAATTACATTGTACTTACATTAGCAATTTAAATATTTTAATTATACTGTGGTAGGCACACCTATCCTTAAACATTTTGGCGTTGAGGACAAGCTGTGTAAACATAGCAACCTGAAGAAATTACATTCCCACTGGGTTAGACAAGAGATAATGTATCAACATTTGTACATAAATTGTTGGATCCAAGTAGTGGGGATTGGTATATGTAGTGATATCAAATTAAAGGGACACTGAACCTAAATATTTAATTGTCTGATTCAGATAGAGCATGACATTACAAATATGAAAAAATTACACATATTCTTTAAATGTTAGAATTCTCTAGCTAGATTTTGAATGCAAGAATGTCGGTTTTTAGGGCAGGCCATATTTGTTTATCAACTTTGTTTGTCCCTGCTGGTTGATGGATACATTCATCCAACAATAAAGAAATGATGTCCACAATTATTTTCTATTTAAAAATAATTCTAGGCATTTCTTTGTTTCAATAAAGATAGCAAGAGAATGAAGAATAATTCATAAGAGTAGTAAATTATAAATTTGATTAACATTGCATGCTCTATTTGAATCACAATATAAAATATTTACCTTCAGTGTACCTTTAAGTATCTTATAATGTTGATTTTGAATGATACTTACAGCTGTGCCTGGGAAGGACAATCCGACACCCAGGACAATGAAGGTTGAGACAGGGGGGAGGGATGGGATTGGGTTGGGGAGGGATGGTATTGGCTTGGGGAGGGATGGGATTGGCTTGGGGAGGGATGAGCTGTTGCTCCGGGGTAGGCCGTACAGCTGGGGAGTGGTGAGTTTGGGTCTGGGCAGCTGTACGGCCCATAATACGGTGAGAGCGGCGAAGGGGGGTGTAGGGGCGTGTTTTGGGAGAACAAGGAAATGACGAATGGGAAGGGCCGGCAGGGGTCTGGGCATGGTCAGGAGTCTGGGCAGGGGTCTGGGCATGGTCAGGAGTCTGGGCCTGGGCAGGGGTCTGGGCATGGTCAGGGGACTGGGCAGGGGCGGAAACCAGATGACCAGAAGTGGTGGATCCATCTGAAAAAAAAAATATATTAACATCTCATACATCATGAAATCAAATCAACGCATTTCAAATTGATTATGTTTTCAATTTCAAATTGATTATGTTTTCAATATACTTTGAAGTGTGTTTGAATTTGTAAACAATTATGAAATGAGGATATGGTATGCATATAGGCACTCAGATGAATATCAATTACTGTCTGTACAATTATAACATTATTATTGTGTTTTGGCCTGGAATATGCATGTGACATAATGATGGCATGAATTATACATTTTTAAAAAGAAAAATATTTTCATGCTGCCTGATATAGAAAGGGGGCAGTAGTGTATTTGAACAGACAAATAATATTCCTTTTTAAAGTGCAAAAGCTGTAGACTTTGAATGTCTTCAATAAAATGATTTCAAATAAAGCAACATGTTGGAAACATGATAGATATATTTCACATACCATCAGACTCCAAGGCAGCCTCTTCCTCCTCCGTCACACATGTTACATCAAGCTCTGTAAAACATAACATGTTGTGTACACGTTAAGATCAGATATTATAACATATGTTACTGTTGTTCAAAGACACACATCAATGTTGCATTAAAGATATACACACCCAAAGTTATGATTTACATCATTTTGATGGAGCATACAAATTACATTAGATTTGTTATTCTCAATGATTCAGATTTTCAATGTATTGTTTGTATTAATTTCTAAATCAGAAAAGCATAGTACATAGAACATTTAAGATTTCTCATGTGTGTATCACTTGATGACTGAACATGGAAACAAACATATGCTATACATCTTCTGAATAACAAAGGTGTAGACTAATAAAGTTGTAATTATTAATCTTTCAATATTCAAAGAAAATTAATATATAATCAGAAGAGACAATTATATGTTTGTTTCAAATGTTATGCTTCATCAGAATCATGCTCATAATATTGATTACCAATACACCTTTAATGACATATAAATGAGTCAATGGACTTACCAGGGGACCGCAAAGGCGGCTCTGTGTCACTGCTGGATTCCTGTGGGCTCCCCACACCAACTCTCTCTATGAATGATATAGATATATATTAGGAAACACATTTGGGATATGACTAAATCACATCTGTATCGAATTTTATGATTAATCAACTTTAAAATGTGAAGAATAGAGCAGTCATTAAACAAAAAAATGCTTGATTGAATCAAGGGGATTCTGTTAAAAATGATGTATTGAACATATGTTTAATTTCTGACTATATTAGACATCAAACTCATCTCATACGATGCTATTGCATATCTAAATATACCCATTGATCAATGTTCTTCAAACAATACACACAAACCACATTTTGAAGAACAGTTGTTGACAAATATAAACAAAGACATGTGGCACATCGAGGCATTTGTGCAATGTACAGTAATCTTGTTTAGGACACAACACATATTGATCACAATACAAAACAAAATTGATTAGTACAAATATGTAATCATGGTGCTGTGAGAGTATGCTGATATCTATAAAGTAACTCCAACAGTGAATATGTGAATTATATATCAATATTGTTTAATCCAAAGAATGTAAAGATGAATGAATCTATTGTTTATTAAAGGGACACTGACATGATTTATTTCAATCATTGATTTCACTGTTCAAACTGTTCAAAATGATTGAACATTGACTCCTATTATAATTTTAATGTTGCTACATTTTAATATTAAAGGCAGATAAGCAATATTGGATTCCATAAATATTGTTTGTTGAAGGTATCCACCAATCATCAATAAAAACCAAGGTTGGTCAACCAAAATTGAGCTGCAGATAAACGTACATTCTTGATTTTAAAATACATTTAGCAATAGAATATTTCACATATGATTATAGTATTATATTTAAATGTTTATTAATATTGCATACTCTATCTGAATGACAACATTAATAATTTTAGCTCAGTATCCCTTTAATATAAAATTTTATTGATTTGACAATGTTGGTGTTAATGAATTCTCTACTCCATATGTTGATGTAATGAATGGGATTGAGCATGCAATTCAAATCTAATATGTTATTTAAGGATATCCGAAGAATGATTTAATTTTCATCTATTAAAGGGACATTACATATAAATATTGAACAATGTGGATTTAGTATGTAATGTTCTGTCCATGTTTCTAAGACAAATGTCAATTAAAATGAGACATACCATACTGTGACAAGCCCTGCCTTAAGGATCCAGCAGCAACATCCATATCTGTAATATATTAAATGAGGATTGCATATCATTAATACAAATCATGCCATGTTTAAAATCTTTACATTATTAGCAAATCAATTTAAAACTATTAATCCTTTGGTAGTCCCATGAGTTAATTGTTTCCTCAATTAAATTCATGATAAATATATCCTGTACTCTTATTTTCAATCAGTTCTGTTGTTTACTGTAGCTTTAATTATTTTTTGTTGTTATTTCATTCTCATCAATTGATGGGCATATGTTATAATTTATTTGTATTCTTCTTTTTTTATTATGTATAATATTGAAAATAAGAATACTGTATTCTTCACATATATAATAATTCACATTTCATTTTGACCAACATGTGTAAAGCAATGCCACTTACAGCAAAGCCATGTTAACGTGGATGCGCAATTCCATTTTCGCGATCATTGCGCAATGATTCCAAGCGGAATTACGCATCCGTCATTTGACCAACATGTGTAAAGCAATGCCACTTACAGCAAAGCCATGTTAACGTGGATGCGCAATTCCATTTTCGCGATCATTGCGCAATGATTCCAAGCGGAATTACGCATCCGTCATTTGACCAACATGTAGAAAGCAATGCCACTTACAGCAAAGCCATGTTAACGTGGATGCGCAATTCCATTTTCGCGATCATTGCGCAAAGATTCCAAGCGGAATTACGCATCCGTCATTTGACCAACATGTAGAAAGCAATGCCACTTACAGCAAAGCCATGTTAACGTGGATGCGAAATTCTATTTTCACTCTGTGACGCATATTCTGTAGAGCGCAAGACACATCATTCCTATTTCATGTATCACTAATCTAAAATCAGATATCTAAACATCATATGTAGTGTATGTTGTGAGATCTGTATAGGTTTAGTATCTGACTATATACACATTTTTTGATAAAAATAACAAATATTAAGTTATTATATGAAGTTGGATAATTACCTTGTTCAAATTCTCCATCTCCTCCCAGGCCACCGGACGGAGAAGCAGCTGCCCTGGCCCCCGCGTCAGGACTTTCAGATCCTGCAGCTGGGAGGGAAGAAGAGGAGGCCGAGGATGGCGAGGATCGAAATCTTTTGGGGACCCGGAGATTGAGGAGCTCGCATAGTCACCTCATAAGGGAGTAGGTACAGTTTCCGCGGGGCCTCTCTTTTGCCACCTCTTTTACGGGCTTGTACCCAGTCCCTTATGAGGTTGACTTTTTTTGTTAACCGCAACCTCATATCTCCGAATCTCCTCATGATCTGATCCTGGGTCCTCTGGACGTCACACACCAATCTAACCGCATTGGTGATAGACTCCCAGAGGGCCTTCTTAACGTGCGCATCTGTCAACCTCCTCTTGTTCCCAAACAGCTGGGGATAAAAGTCCTTGACGGCGTGGACCAGTGCAGCGCTCTCCTCCTTGGTGAACCTGGGAGCTGACATGCCTGCTGGGTTGTTTTCTAAAATATATATATATCAAAATATATCGAGTACGCCTGCAGGCATTAGAGAACTGACAAAGATGGCAACGTGTAATGGACTTTTATATGGTGAAGTAAACATGAGATGCACCATGGGACAAGTTATCTGTACATCTAATTGGATAAAAGTTTGAAATATTGTTAGAATGTCTGTGAGACCATCCTGACTCAAGTTGTGTTTGTGTGATGAACTCGGATTGGCCGTTCATTAATGTTTCATATCTTATTAACTTCCTTACACATACCTCATGGTGGTGCTGTTACTTCATTTTTCATGTAGAATTATTAGTAACTCATGGGCCTGTCATGCGGATATGTGTGACGCAGATTTAATATCCGTGATCCGTTAAATATTAATGATTAAATTATCTTTAAAATCTAATACTGTCACATTATTAAATGTTGGAGACATTTCTCGGTTTAATAACGGTCTTTTTCTTTAATACAAATACACATTTAATATTGTATGTCTTTATTGTTCATAAAATAAATTTGTTGACTTATTGTGAAGTATTGACATTGCTCTATTAAATGTATTTCATAATGCACATTGATTGTGTGCTATTGCGTGACATTAGACTAATGTTTAAAGATGCTAATCTGGTGTTTCAAGATGCGTTTCCCACGCAATATTTCTTAATGATCAAATTCAGGTTATATGGTCAGTAACTTGGATAATCTGTTTATAAATGTTAAACTACAGGTTTGTTTGTTATTAGCAAATAAACCTCGAGCTTGTATTTGTCGGAAGTGCTCATATATGTTATTTTGCAATGGCGTCTTTATTTTTAAATAGACATTACAAACAAACAATTGTATCAAATGATCTGTAGAGATAGCAGATTGTTTAGACTTTAAAATGTAAATCAATTTATCTTAGTATTTATATATCCTCAACAGAAGAAATTTAAATGCACATGGTTGAGCCAATCACATAAGGCAGCTCTGTGCATCCACCAATCTTCATCTACTGAGCCTATCTCGATATGCTTTTCAAGCAAAGTATGTCAAGATAGGAAGAGAAGTAAATACACTATTTAAATTTCTTAAAGGGACACTGTCCAAACAAATTTAGCGTTGGTGATTCAGATTGAGCATGAAATGTTAAGCAACTTTATAATTTAATCCGATTCGCAAATGTTAACAGTTATCTTGTTATCTTTCTTTGCAAATCAATAATGATATTTTAGATTACGGACAATTGTTTCCAAAAAACCGGGGTTGTCCTTGATGATTGTTGGATAAATTAATCCAACCAAAAAAACCAAGTTCTGTCCAGAGTACTGAAGCAAATAAATTATCTATTTAATGCCTTTTTTTTAAAGTAATGATAGCAACATCACAAGGAGCATTCATAATACGAGACAATTTTTAAAGTTGCTTAAAATAGAATACTCATTCATAATGTATAAATCATTAATTTTTAAACTGTCTCCCTTTAAGTATATTTTGATTTCATGTCCCTTTAAAGAAACATTTCACAATAATGCTTAAAATATCAGAAACCTAGGCACATTCCTTTTGATAAATTAGTATAACATATGAGTAAAGCAAATTTAGATTAACTTCTGGATTGTTTTACACACTGACTGAAATATATTTTGTAAAGGAGGTATTTTAGAGCCTTCAGCTTAGAGGGACATTAAGCTATATGTTATGTATGCATTTTGTATAAGATTATAATATTTGAACAACTTAATATGTTTTGTTATTCAATCATTAGATTGTAATTTAATATATTCTTGGATTAAATACATATCTACATAGTCTATTTTGATGCTGATTGTTGGTTGCACATAGATGCCTTATGTAATTGACTAAGATATGTGCATTGATGTATCTTTTTCAAAGTATATTTAAAGACTGAATGTAATTCTATATTACTTTCTAAATATGTTTAAATTATTTTATGATTTTTTAAAAAATCTATACACAATATACTTTGTGAATATCCCTTTAAGGACCAAAACATTTGGAATGTTGATTTAACATTGACAAAATAAACTAAAGGGGAATTAAAATTATATATAGATATTTGATGTCTAACCCAAGAGGTAAGATTTTAAAAACTACATAATATTAATAACTATAGTTAAATGACTCCACTAGAAAATTGCATCGATTAACCTGGCATCCAATAACTAGCTTGTGAAAAATATCAAGTTAAATGACCTACCATTTATAAAAGTAAAAATTTAAATAATTTCGAAAATAATGTTTTGAGATACCTAAGGAAGATACAAGATCTTATAAAATTAATTTTACATTCAACAACACTGTCACTTTAATGTAATTGAACCACTTCCCCTTCTTAAAAGTGAAAATAAATAATTTTTGAGAAATTTTGACTACATATCCGAAATTAATTTAACATCTAAGAATTTCAAAAGAAAAGCATCGATGGATCTCACTCCCCAATTAATGTTAAAAAAGATAGTTTTATGTAATATTCTCGGAATCAGTAGATTTTCTAAAATTAATGCATTATTTGATCTTATGCATGTGCTTGTCAAATAGCCAACTACCAGTCATGGGAGTCAAACTTTTTTTTATTGACAGATTATATGGATATTTATTATAATCTGTTCAAAAGAATGTATTTAATAATAAAATGTTTATTATTAACATTTAATAAAAAAAAGTTTATGAAAAAATAAAAAATTCCTGGAAGTCATCAGATGCCAATCTGAAATAATAAAAAAAAAAAATTGAACAAAGTTAATACACACGTTGTCAAATATTCATAAAATACATTTACAATCATCTTGTGTCTATGCTCTAACTTTGTTCAACATTTTTTAAAGATATTTATTAAATTGATTTTAAAATAAAATTAAAACATACACCATTATATTGTGGACTAAAAATTAAATTTAAATATCCAAATTTCTAATTATACATAATAATGTATATCACATTTCAACAATATATGTATGATGAACATAAATGTAATATTTCATGTCCATTCAAATACCTCTATATCAACTATAATATGTATTCCTTTTTCTGATTGTGATCCCTAAATATCTAATGATGAAATAAGTATGACTAATGTATGTAAGCTAACAATAATCAACATTCTTCCTGTGATTCTTAACTAGCATGCACCAACCTGGATAATGCATGGTCTTTGAAAGTCAATTCAGGGGTAAACAGTTGATCTTCAATAGGTGTCTTATTCATCAGTTCATTAAATAGAGGACTGGGAAATACCATCTAAAAAAGTAAAACCATCTAAGTGTCTGATTGTGATCCCTAAATATCTAATTAAGAACTAAATATGACTAATGTATGTAAGCTACTAATATTCAACAGTCTTCACTAGCATGCATTGGTACACCAACCTGGATAATGCATGGTCTTTAAAAGTCAATTCAGGGGTAAACAGTTGATCTTCAATAGGTGTCTTATTCATCAGTTCATTAAATAGAGGACTGGGAAATACCATCTAAAAATTAGAAAATCATCTAAGTGTCTCCAATAGGATGCCTCCACAGCCTTATTCTATCAAATAGTTGGCACTTACCATGTGAACATGTCTTTGTATGGTTTTCAAGGTCAGCAGATTTGAAAGATAATGCCAGACATGATCCCATTGGTATACTTCAATTTCAATCTTGGCTTTTTCCACTGTCAGTCTGGGCAATCTTCACTGTCAGGCTTCTAATTCTTCCCTTTCAGTCTTTAGATTAAGTCAGCTCCCTAATGGCATAAAGAGTTTATTCAAAATTACTACAAGTGTGTGAATCATTTCTGTAGCCCTCTCCCACCCCCCATTTCATAAGAAATTTCTGTCACTAGCTTACTAAGCGTGTGTAGCATCTTGTGTTATGTTCTATCAAGTGTGAAGATGAGTCATATTGAGCAGAACAAACCTCTAATGTGTGACATTGAACCATAGTCATGCTAGAGGATCCCTTTCTGAATATTTACATTTTAAGTAATGTGTAAACTAAATACTAGTTTATAAAATGTATGCCATATGATGTATTTGTGTACAATTCATGCCAGCAACAGTCAAGACATTTATACTTACCAGCTGATGTCCTCTTTAAAAACCAGGTGGCAAAGACTCGATACAGGACCCAATGCCCAGAGCATCACCTATATTAATAAATGAAACACATTTTTAGCATTGGATGAACAATCCTAACATGTTTGCACAATTCTCTACTTGTCATTTCCCTAGAGTTCACATCTATTGATAATACTCCAGTCTAACTTCTATTCTTTACCGTCTAAAGTTGCGGTTGATCATGTCTGCTCTGACATTGAGCCCCTCGTCCCGGAATGGCCCCTCTAGAACAGGATCATCCTCCTCATCTCTGAGGAGGTTTCTGTCCGGCCGGACGGCCTGCAGCATCCCAGCCCGCTGTGCAATATTATGCAGGACGCTACAGGCTACAACGATCTTAGCCACCTTCTTTGGGTTGTACTGGAGGGCTCCTCCCGACCTGTCCAGGCACCTGAACCTCATCTTCAGGAGCCCGAACATCCGTTCAACCACCGCCCTGGTTCTCTTATGAGCCCTATTGTAGCGCTCCTCAGACACATCAGTCGGGCTACGCAAGGGGGTAATGAGCCAAGTCCGGCTCATGTACCCAGAATCACCTATAAATTATGAACAGAACATAATTCTAACAGAATCCTCAACAATAGTATTTGTAGTACAATAAAAAGTTTTTTACACGATAATCCATTAACAAATGTTTATTTTAAGTTTAAAATATCTAGTTCAATATAATTCTCTATCTTCCCATTTCAGCTAAGACATGCTACATATGCGTATTTCTCCTAAATCAAGGCTTGTGTAAAATGCTAACTACATGGTTACATTACATTCTCTATCTGAGCATTTAAGGTAAGACATGCTACATATCTGCATTGAACTAAAAGACATTTGTGGAAAGAGACAATGACATGGTTAAATTGCATTAGCTAATATGTTCCCATTTCAGCTAAGACATGCTACATATGCGTATTTCTCCTAAATCAAGGCTTGTGTAAAATGCTAACTACATGGTTACATTACATTCTCTATCTGAGCATTTAAGGTAAGACATGCTACATATCTGCATTGAACTAAAAGACATTTGCGGAAAGAGACAATGACATGGTTAAATTGCATTAGCTAATATGTTCCCATTTCAGCTAAGACATGCTACATATGAGTATTTCTCCTAAATCAAGGCTTGTGTAAAATGCTAACTACATGGTTACATTGCATTCTCTATCTGAGCATTTAAGGTAAGACATGCTACATATCTGCATTGAACTAAAAGACATTTGCGGAAAGAGACAATTACATGGTTAAATTGCATTAGCTAATATCTTCCCATTTCAGCTAAGACATGCTACATATGCGTATTTCTCCTAAATCAAGGCTTGTGTAAAATGCTAACTACATGGTTACATTACATTCTCTATCTGAGCATTTAAGGTAAGACATGCTACATATCTGCATTGAACTAAAAGACATTTGCGGAAAGAGACAATGACATGGTTAAATTGCATTAGCTAATATGTTCCCATTTCAGCTAAGACATGCTACATATGCGTATTTCTCCTAAATCAAGGCTTGTGTAAAATGCTAACTACATGGTTACATTACATTCTCTATCTGAGCATTTAAGGTAAGACATGCTACATATCTGCATTGAACTGAAAGACATTTGCGGAAAGAGACAATGACATGGTTAAATTGCATTAGCTAATATCTTCCCATTTCAGCTAAGACATGCTACATATGCGTATTTCTCCTAAATCAAGGCTTGTGTAAAATGCTAACTACATGGTTACATTACATTCTCTATCTGAGCATTTAAGGTAAGACATGCTACATATCTGCATTGAACTAAAAGACATTTGCGGAAAGAGACAATGACATGGTTAAATTGCATTAGCTAATATGTTCCCATTTCAGCTAAGACATGCTACATATGCGTAATTCTCCTAAATCAAGCCTTGTGTAAAATGATAACTACATGGTTACATTACATTCTCTATCTGAGCATTTAAGGTAAGACATGCTACATATCTGCATTGAACTAAAAGACATTTGCGGAAAGAGACAATGACATGGTTAAATTGCATTAGCTAATATGTTCCCATTTCAGCTAAGACATGCTACATATGCGTATTTCTCCTAAATCAAGGCTTGTGTAAAATGCTAACTACATGGTTACATTACATTCTCTATCTGAGCATTTAAGGTAAGACATGCTACATATCTGCATTGAACTAAAAGACATTTGCGGAAAGAGACAATGACATGGTTAAATTGCATTAGCTAATATGTTCCCATTTCAGCTAAGACATGCTACATATGCGTATTTCTCCTAAATCAAGGCTTGTGTAAAATGCTAACTACATGGTTACATTACATTCTCTATCTGAGCATTTAAGGTAAGACATGCTACATATCTGCATTGAACTAAAAGACATTTGCGGAAAGAGACAATGACATGGTTAAATTGCATTAGCTAATATCTTCCCATTTCAGCTAAGACATGCTACATATGCGTAATTCTCCTAAATCAAGCCTTGTGTAAAATGATAACTACATGGTTACATTACATTCTCTGAGCATTTAAGGTAAGACATGCTACATATCTGCATTGAACTAAAAGACATTTGCGGAAAGAGACAATGACATGGTTAAATTGCATTAGCTAATATCTTCCCATTTCAGCTAAGACATGCTACATATGCGTATTTCTCCTAAATCAAGCCTTGTGTAAAATGATAACTACATGGTTACATTACATTCTCTATCTGAGCATTTAAGGTAAGACATGCTACATATCTGCATTGAACTAAAAGTAGACATTAGCGGGGGGAAAATATATGGTTAAATTACATCCTATAACTGAACATTACGCTAACATTTTAAAACTACAGTGACAATTGTCACAATAATTAACCATGTTGTGCACAAATACTCACCAACGAGATAACCAGGGGGCATTTATCTTTCCTCAAACTGTCTCCACAGGGACGACAGAGAGAGGATGCGGGCATCATGACAAGCCCCTCCAAAATTCGCACACACATGCATAATCCTCATCTGTGCATCACAAACATACTGCACGTTAAGGCTATGAAAATGTTTGCGATTTCTGAAGGGCGAGTCATCAATTGGAGCACGCAGCGCAATGTGGGTACAATCTATGGCTCCCAAGACATTGGGCATTTGAGCAATATCAAAGAATTCCCGCTTCAGGCGCCTCCAATCACGATCATTCTGTGGGAATCCTATGTATTGCTTACTGATACGTACCATGGCGTCCAGAAAGTTATCAAACACCACAGAGAATGTACCTTGAGCCAGGCCATGCATGTACAGTTGTCCGGATTGAAAACTCCCGGAGGCCAGGACGTATAGACAGCTTAGCATCCTACTCATGGCGGGAACAGCAGTCCTTATTCTTATACGTGGCTCCAAATGAGGTTTAAGAAGATCGTAAAGGCCAATGAGCTGTTCGCGATCGAGCCGATACTTATCAAAAACCTCAAAGTCACTCATGTTTTCCAAGGTGGGTCTCACCCTGTAGACATGAGGACCTCGAACCAGATGACCCCTTCGTCTCAGTCTGAGCCGCCGAGGCTGCCTGATTCGACCAACAGCTAGTTCGCCAATAGCAGCACCAGTAGAGTCTACCATGTCATCGTCATCCATCTTTCAAAACAGCGTAACAAGGTAAGCACTTGATCTGATGTGGATCACAAGTGATGCATTGGCCATGTTGTTTGGGGGATTTATAGTACAATTAGTCCAATGGTAGTGAGTTTGTAATGATTGCTAATTGTATTCACTTGTTTGTATGTGAGCGGCGCGAATGCTTTCACAGTGGGCGTTTATTTGTTGTTTGCTGAAATGTTAGTTTCAAACAATGATTCTCAATGTGAAAGTGTCAAATATCACACATACAGTGCATGTTTGTAATGTTTGTTCATATGCGTAATCAATATTTCTTAAACACGATCTTATAGTAACAAGCACACGTCCAGGCTAACATGAATGAAAGTGCATAGTTGTGTATAATGTGCATCGAATGTGATCGATCAATGTTGCTGCAATATTGTTTGTAAACGATAAAGTAACAGCTGCCATCTGTAATATTGTATATATAAGTGATTGCCGAGCTGTCAATATTGTATGCATCCCTTTAAAATCGCAATAATAATTCCGAACTTCCCGTCTGCCATCTGTAGTATTGTATATATAAGTGATTTCCGAGCTGTCAATATTGTATGCGTCCCTTTCAAATCGCATTAATACTGAATAACTTCCGGCTGCCATCTGTAGTATTGTAGATATAAGTGATTGCCGAGCTGTCAATATTGTATGCGTCCCTTTAAAATCGCATTAATACTGAATAACTTCCGGCTGCCATCTGTAGTATTGTATATATAAGTGATTGCCGAGCTGTAAATATTGTATGCGTCCCTTTCAAATCGCACTAATACTGAATAACTTCCGGCTGTCATCTGTAGTATTGTGTATATATAATTGATTGCCGAGATGTCAATATTGTATGCGTCCATTTCAAATCGCACTAATGCGGAATAACTTCCGGCTGTCATCTGTAGTATTGTATATATAAGTGATTGCCGAGCTGTAAATATTGTATGCGTCCCTTTAAAATCGCAATAATAATTCCGAACTTCCCGTCTGCCATCTGTAGTATTGTATATATAAGTGATTGCCGAGCTGTCAATATTGTATGCGTCCCATTCAAATGGCACTAATACTGAAGAACTTCCGGCTGTCATCTGTAGTATTATATATATATAAGTGATTTGCGATCTGACAATATTTATTAATTGTCCCATTGAAATCGCCTTAATAATGCTGTTCCAAACTGTTGTTTACGTATATGTTGTATTGTAGTATTGAGTGTTAAAGTTCCGAAAGGGGCGGTACAGTGGTGAATCTGTGATGTGTATGGTTGAATCTTCTAATGACGTCATGATATTATTACCCTGCCTATGTAGTTCATAAATCCTCATTGTGTTGTTGTATTTGACTACATTGTTATTGTGTGCTGAATAAAATCTAAATATGTGCTTTGTGGTTGCGTGATGGGTGATGCGTGTTATGTACATGTACGTATATATTCTGATTGTGTCCCACATATGCTGACTTCTATATAGCGGTCTGGCATTGTTGTTCCTTCCCATAAAGTGACATCTGTAATCTGGTGTACTGATGTTCTTGTTGTACGTAATTCCTAATGGTTTCTGGTGATGGAATCATGATGTTAAAAGTACAGTAAAATACATATGTTGTGTTTTGTGATTCCTCTAGAGAATGTAATGTGTTTGTCCCCCATCATTTGAATGCACATGTATGAGTGAATGTTAAAAGTAATGTATGTGCATCCATGAGTGATCATGTGTTAAGCCTATGTAGATATGCTGTTGCTGCAAGCATATGAGTTTAATAACTGAAATGCAATAATAAAGGTAAATGAGAATTGTTTCCCATTGTGTAGTGTTTGTGAATCCTGAAAAGTTGACATTATTTTTGTGTCCGTTTAAATGTAATATTTTTAAAACTAAAAGTTTGTTACTAGTGATGTTGAATTGTAGTTGATGTAATATAAAATTCTGAAAGAATGTAATGGTGTTGTGAATATTCAAACAGTAAAATCCATAAATCCACCATAGGGAAATAGTCATTTCTTGATCTATTTATCATAGCTGGGTCTAACGCATGAAATCATGTCTTTTCTAGCGCTGGTATTTGGAGTTTTTCTGTCTACGCTATTTGCGTGCGTTAGGGAAATGAGGGTTTCGCGTGCATGAGCACGTCTTCCCAATAGAAGTCAATGGAGGCTATGAAAATTGGTCATTTTTTTTTTCTAAGACTGGTTTTCCTCGTAAAGTGAGTGACGTCATGAGCTTGTGTGAAAAAGTAACTAAATCGTGTTCTTTTTGTAATAAATAAATATTTTGTGTATGTCATGTGGTGTATATTGTTTGTATGCATCGATGAGTGTATGTTTGTGATAATGTTATTAGTTAGATGTAGGTATTTGAGGGTCTTTTCCCATGTGTCAATGTAAGTCAATGGGAAAATGGATTTGTGTTGTTTTTTTTCAAACACCCGAGATCTCGCAACTTTAATCCTTGGTATTTTGCTGAAAAATTATTAAATATGAAAAATAAACATAGTGTAGTGTTTGTATGACTGTAAGTGTAGTTTGTGTAATATTTTTTATTTGATTCGTGGATGTTTTTTTTGTTGGTATATGTTTACTACTGGGTCTGAGGTGTCGGTAGAAATGTGAGCGTTAGGTTTTTATTGAGTGTCGGTAACTGAACTCTAAATACCGGAGTACGTAAGAAACCCGCGTTAGGAGCCTCTAACGCTGGTTTTCACGGCTAACGCCGAACTCCAAATCTAGGCCTTAGTTTCCACATGGGTGACTGTCTTCCCTTTCCTTTCTGGCTTGTAGCCAGTTTTGTTCTGGCTTACTACTCTGAAACTCACTGTACAAGCTTATCTTTAAAGGGACATTAAACACTTTGAGATGGTAATATAAAATGATAAATTGTATATATAAAACAACTCTGCAATATACTTTCATTATTTATTTTGTCCTCTTTGCCTGTAATTCCATTCTGAAAATGTGAGCTTTTCAGTTCCTGTTAGAAATGGAAGTGCAGAACACTGTTAAATCCAGCACAACCATTGGCTACACACTCTAATGACCTATGTATAACTGTACCTAATTGGCCACAGCAGAGAAGGTAACACAAGTTACAACATGGCAGCTCCCAGTGTTTTATAGACACTAAAACTTTACACTTATTTTGTCACTTTTTTAACAACTAATGAAACTTTAAAAAAATACATCTACATGTTAGTCATGGACTAATCTTTTCTTCGAATGCATCATTCTATCTAGCATGTATTTACTGTTTAATGTCCCTTTAAGGTTCGGGGCCCTCCTTGCTGTTAATAATGGTAACTCTGAAACAATTCCCTGTAGTGACATTTAATTGGATATGCCAGTTCTTTTGTAAGATGGCTTTTATTTTTCCCCAATGACTGTCATATTTAGTTATTAGCCTAGTTTCACTAGGGCCTGAATCCTTTTTCTTTCCATAAAGGAGTTCCTGTCTAGGGGTTTTCCTAGCTCTTACGCAGGCTTTTTTGATCTGCCTATTAGAGTAGCCTCTAGGCCCTGAACCTTAAAGATAAGCTTGTTCATAGTGAGTTTTAGAGGAGTAAGCTCGAACAAAACTGGCTACAAGCCAGACAGGAAAGAGTAAGCAGTCACCCGTGTGGAAACAGCATATACTGCGGTCATGTGACCAAAACTAAAACTTTTAGCACTGAAAAGTAAAGTGTATACAATTAAACAATAGATCACATATAGGACCATAGGGGTTATCTACCTTTTAAACTGGTCTTGCCCCCTTTTCTATGTTGGCAAAACAAAAAGGTAGCTAAAGAGCATAGAAAGGACAATAAAAACAATGACAAAGATAGTCCAATTGCACAACATTTTTCTGAACATCGTAACTCTAATTATGAGTCACTGCAAGTAACAGGGATTGAACATATACCAGCAAAATGGAGAGGTGGTAATCTGGATAGGTTACTCCCCCAACATAAGACCAAATGGATGTATACTTTAAATACATTCTCTTCCTTAGGTCTAAATGAAAACCTTGAATTTGGCAGTTTTTTATGAGAAAAAGAGTTAATGTGAAAAATATGTAGCAATGTTTGTCTGGAGAAAAAATGTAAAAAATAAAAAAGTGACAAAATGTATTGTAATATAGTATTGTTGCCATGATGTGTAAAATGTAAATCATAATAATTTAAGGGGTTTGCAAGGGTTATTGTAAATAATGGTTTTAATTCACATGTTAGTTGTATACAATTGACCAATCTTTAGAATATGGCAGATTAGAGATTAACAGTTTTTCTCTGTGAAAGGCACATGTTGAGCAAAAAGAGGCTGCTTCTTGGGTGGTAACTAGCCATAGAACAAGATATTATGCTATTGTTCGTTTCCAGGTTGAGCGCTTCTCTCTTTTTATTTATGCAAATTATGACATTTTGGGAAGTCTCCCTAAGTGTGATGCGGGAATCCAGACGTGGACCCGTTGCTCAGTGTGCCTAGAGGGATATGGCTGCACCTCACTGACGAGGCCCACAATAGGCCGAAACGTACGTCTGGGGTTTTGCTGTTTCTCTCGTTCAGAGAAGAATTGCCTGGTATTTCGGGGCTGGACTGAACTGTGAAGTCAGGATCAGACTGATATGCTTCAGGAAAGTTTTTCTCTGTGAAAGGCACATGTTGAGCAAAAAGAGGCTGCTTCTAGGGTGGTAACTAGCCATAGAACAAGCTATTATGCTATTGTTCGTTTCCAGGTTGAGCGCTTCTCTCTTTTTATTTATGCAAATTATGACATTTTGGGATGTCTCCCTAAGTGTGATGCGGGAATCCAGACGTGGACCCGTTGCTCAGTGTGCCTAGAGGGATATGGCTGCACCTCACTGACGAGGCCCACAATAGGCCGAAACGTACGTCTGGGGTTTTGCTGTTTCTCTCGTTCAGAGAAGAATTGCCTGGTATTTCGGGGCTGGACTGTACTGTGAAGTCAGGATCAGACTGATATGCTTCAGGAAAGTTTTTCTCTGTGAAAGGCATATGTTGAGCAAAAAGAGGCTGCTTCTTGGGTGGTAACTAGCCATAGAACAAGCTATTATGCTATTGTTCGTTTCCAGGTTGAGCGCTTCTCTCTTTTTATTTATGCAAATTATGACATTTTGGGAAGTCTCCCTAAGTGTGATGCGGGAATCCAGACGTGCACCCGTTGCTCAGTGTGCCTAGAGGGATATGGGGATATGGCTGCACCTCACTGACGAGGCCTACAATAGGCCGAAACGTACGTCTGGGGTTTTGCTGTTTCTCTCGTTCAGAGAAGAATTGCCTGGTATTTCGGGGCTGGACTGTACTGTGAAGTCAGGATCAGACTGATATGCTTCAGTAAAGTTTTTCTCTGTGAAAGGCACATGTTGAGCAAAAAGAGGCTGCTTCTTGGGTGGTAACTAGCCATAGAACAAGCTATTATGCTATTGTTCGTTTCCAGGTTGAGCCCTTCTCTCTTTTTATTTATGCAAATTATGACATTTTGGGAAGTCTCCCTAAGTGTGATGCGGGAATCCAGACGTGGACCCGTTGCTCAGTGTGCCTAGAGGGATATGGCTGCACCTCACTGACGAGGCCCACAATAGGCCGAAACGTACGTCTGGGGTTTTGCTGTTTCTCTCGTTCAGAGAAGAATTGCCTGGTATTTCGGGGCTGGACTGTACTGTACTGTGAAGTCAGGATCAGACTGATATGCTTCAGGAAAGTTTTTCTCTGTGAAAGGCACATGTTGAGCAAAAAGAGGCTGCTTCTTGGGTGGTAACTAGCCATAGAACAAGCTATTATGCTATTGTTCGTTTCCAGGTTGAGCGCTTCTCTCTTTTTATTTATGCAAATTATGACATTTTGGGAAGTCTCCCTAAGTGTGATGCGGGAATCCAGACGTGCACCCGTTGCTCAGTGTGCCTAGAGGGATATGGCTGCACCTCACTGACGAGACCTACAATAGGCCGAAACGTACGTCTGGGGTTTTGCTGTTTCTCTCGTTCAGAGAAGAATTGCCTGGTATTTCGGGGCTGGACTGTACTGTGAAGTCAGGATCAGACTGATATGCTTCAGTAAAGTTTTTCTCTGTGAAAGGCACATGTTGAGCAAAAAGAGGCTGCTTCTTGGGTGGTAACTAGCCATAGAACAAGCTATTATGCTATTGTTCGTTTCCAGGTTGAGCGCTTCTCTCTTTTTATTTATGCAAATTATGACATTTTGGGAAGTCTCCCTAAGTGTGATGCGGGAATCCAGACGTGGACCCGTTGCTCAGTGTGCCTAGAGGGATATGGCTGCACCTCACTGACGAGGCCCACAATAGGCCGAAACGTACGTCTGGGGTTTTGCTGTTTCTCTCGTTCAGAGAAGAATTGCCTGGTATTTCGGGGCTGGACTGTACTGTACTGTGAAGTCAGGATCAGACTGATATGCTTCAGGAAAGTTTTTCTCTGTGAAAGGCACATGTTGAGCAAAAAGAGGCTGCTTCTTGGGTGGTAACTAGCCATAGAACAAGCTATTATGCTATTGTTCGTTTCCAGGTTGAGCGCTTCTCTCTTTTTATTTATGCAAATTATGACATTTTGGGAAGTCTCCCTAAGTGTGATGCGGGAATCCAGACGTGGACCCGTTGCTCAGTGTGTCTAGAGGGATATGGCTGCACCTCACTGACGAGGCCCACAATAGGCCGAAACGTACGTCTGGGGTTTTGCTGTTTCTCTTGTTCAGAGAAGAATTGCCTGATATTTCGGGGCTGGACTGTACTGTGAAGTCAGGATCAGACTGATATGCTTCAGGAAAGTTTTTCTCTGTGAAAGGCACATGTTGAGCAAAAAGAGGCTGCTTCTTGGGTGGTAACTAGCCATAGAACAAGCTATTATGCTATTGTTCGTTTCCAGGTTGAGCGCTTCTCTCTTTTATTTATGCAAATTATGACATTTTGGGAAGTCTCCCTAAGTGTGATGCGGGAATCCAGACGTGGACCCGTTGCTCAGTGTGCCTAGAGGGATATGGCTGCACCTCACTGACGAGGCCCACAATAGGCCGAAACGTACGTCTGGGGTTTTGCTGTTTCTCTCGTTCAGAGAAGAATTTATGCAAATTATGACATTTTGGGAAGTCTCCCTAAGTGTGATGCGGGAATCCAGACGTGGACCCGTTGCTCAGTGTGCCTAGAGGGATATGGCTGCACCTCACTGACGAGGCCCACAATAGGCCGAAACGTACGTCTGGGGTTTTGCTGTTTCTCTTGTTCAGAGAAGAATTGCCTGGTATTTCGGCGCTGGACTGTACTGTGAAGTCAGGATCAGACTGATATGCTTCAGGAAAGTTTTTCTCTGAGAAAGGCACATGTTGAGCAAAAAGAGGCTGCTTCTTGGGTGGTAACTAGCCATAGAACAAGCTATTATGCTATTGTTCGTTTCCAGGTTGAGCGCTTCTCTCTTTTTATTTATGCAAATTATGACATTTTGGGAAGTCTCCCTAAGTGTGATGTGGGAATCCAGACGTGGACCCGTTGCTCAGTGTGCCTAGAGGGATATGGCTGCACCTCACTGACGAGGCCCACAATAGGCCGAAACGTACGTCTGGGGTTTTGCTGTTTCTCTCGTTCAGAGAAGAATTACCTGGTATTTCAGGGCTGGACTATACTGTGAAGTCAGGATCAGACTGATATGCTTCAGGAAAGTTTTTCTCTGTGAAAGGCACATGTTGAGCAAAAAGAGGCTGCTTCTTGGGTGGTAACTAGCCATAGAACAAGCTATTATGCTATTGTTCGTTTCCAGGTTGAGCGCTTCTCTCTTTTTATTTATGCAAATTAGGACATTTTGGGAAGTCTCCCTAAGTGTGATGCGGGAATCCAGACGTGGACCCGTTGCTCAGTGTGCCTAGAGGGATATGGCTGCACCTCACTGACGAGGCCCACAATAGGCTGAAACGTACGTCTGGGGTTTTGCTGTTTCTCTCGTTCAGAGAAGAATTGCCTGATATTTCGGGGCTGGACTGTACTGTGAAGTCAGGATCAGACTGATATGCTTCAGGAAAGTTTTTCTCTGTGAAAGGCACATGTTGACCAAAAAGAGGCTGCTTCTTGGGTGGTAACTAGCCATAGAACAAGCTATTATGCTATTGTTCGTTTCCAGGTTGAGCGCTTCTCTCTTTTTATTTGAACAAATTATGACATTTTGGGAAGTCTCCCTAAGTGTGATGCGGGAATCCAGACGTGGACCCGTTGCTCAGTGTGCCTAGAGGGATATGGCTGCACCTCACTGACGAGGCCCACAATAGGCCGAAATGTACGTCTGGGGTTTTGCTCTTTCTCTCGTTCAGAGAAGAATTGCCTGGTATTTTGGGGCTGGACTGTACTGTGAAGTCAGGATCAGACTGATATGCTTCAGGATAGTTTTTCTCTGTGAAAGGCACATGTTGAGCAAAAAGAGGCTGCTTCTTGGGTGGTAACTAGCCATAGAACAAGCTATTATGCTATTGTTCGTTTCCAGGTTGAGCGCTTCTCTCTTTTTATTTATGCAAATTAGGACATTTTGGGAAGTCTCCCTAAGTGTGATGTGGGAATCCAGACGTGGACCCGTTGCTCAGTGTGCCTAGAGGGATATGGCTGCACCTCACTGACGAGGCCCACAATAGGCCAAAATGATCAGCTGAGCTTGCTTCTCGGGCCTTTGGCTTGGATCAAGTGCAGTTTTCTGTGCTTGGTCTTGGTCTTGGTTTGCTGCCTGGAGACCTGCTCCTTCGGCCTGTGGTCCTTTCCCTTTGGGGTTTGGGCTCCTGCTGCTATTGGGGGGGTGGCTACTCCTTAGGCGTAGAGCAACTGGGCAGTAGGTCCGTCCCCTTGGCCTTATGGCATTGTCCCTGGACTTCAGCCACATGCTGCTTTTGGGGGGGGCGCTCTGAAATCCAGCCTAAAGAGGCAATAGGGCAAATATGGCTACCAATGTGCCAAATGTTCCCCATACACTTCGGGTGTTGATCTCTGAGGACTTTCGAGAGAAGATTGGTTTGGCTCATGTCCAGCAGGTGGTTTTGGAGGGTGTTTTGAAGATGCCAAGAGCAAGTTTGCATTGTGTTCAGTCATTCCCTTCAAGAGGGATTTTTGATGTGGCTTTCACCGATGAGCATTATTTACAGACCTGCTATCAACGGACTATTGATATGGCTGCTGCTCCAGAGTTGGTTGGAATGAAATTTGTTGCCTGCGTGCAGAGGGAGAGAAGAATCCCAGTGACAGTACATATGTACAACCCTTGGGTCACTGATGTGGAAATTCGTCTGTTTCTTTGTCGCTACTTTGATGATGTTCAAGGAGGTAGCAAGCTGAAGAATCAGTTTGGGACTTTCAATTGAAAGCGCAGGTTCTGGGTGCAGTTTGTGCCTGATGAATTAGGTATTGGTGGAAAGAAACACCCTCCACAGACTTTCGCCATTGGTGGAAATAGAGGTTTCCTATACTATGATGACATGCCTCTTTTTTGCCGTAGTTGCAACCTGTTTGGTCACATTGCTGACAATTGCCCAGGTGCCAGATGTCGAAATTGCGGTGAGGAGGATCATCTTGTTGCCCATTGTAGTAAACGCCGGACCTGTGACCTGTGTGGTTCTTCAAGTCATCTGTGCAGGATGTGTCCTTTGATGATGTTGCAGGGGCTTGATAGAGTGAAGCCTTCCTATGCTGATGTTGCAAAAAAAAACATCTTCAGTTGCAGCTGAGCCATCTGTGAATGAGGAGGAGGTCTCTGATGAGGCATTGAACTTTATATTACCTCTTTTGTGCAAGAAATCTGCATTTGGGGTCCCTGTCGGAGAGGTGTCTGATGCTCCTGTGGTGGTTCCTGTGGCTGAGAAGGTGGAGGAAGCCCAATCTCATCTTCAGGAAGTGGATCTTGCTACATCTAATGTGATAGCTGCTTCAGATGTTCTTGAAGCCCTGTTGCCCAATTCAGTAGATGATACTGTTGCTGTTCCTGTGACAGAGAATTTTTCCTTCACTGAGTCATCTTGTGATGCTGCTCCTGATGCTGTTCTTGGTGAAGGGGAGAACATTGATTGGTCTGCTGTTGTGTCCTCTAGTTCTGAGGAGGATATGGACACTGAAGGGAAAAAATCTGCCTCCAAGCGAAAAATAGATGCGGATTCTGATGGATGGGAGAGTCCTGATTTGAATCTTCCAGTAGTTAAGGGTGCAGATCCAGATACTACAAGTGATGCTGACTCTTTAATTTCAGAGTTTCCTTCTGTCTCTACTAAAGATGTTCCTTCTGATTCAAGCCAGTGTATAGGTGACTTTTCTGATGCCTCTTCTGTTGGTTATTTAGATAAAAGAGATGTGAACCAACTTGCTGAAGTTACTGGTTATGAGGTTGGCAAGGGGGAGCCTAGGAGGTCGGAACGTCGCAGAGGCAGATTTAAAGGATCTCCTTTGAGTCCTAAGAAAAAGAAAGGAAAGAAGAAGTCCTGATGTTATTTCTTTTTTTGTTTTTCTTTAATTTATTTTTGTGATGTCTCTGACCATTTATTCCCTTAATGTCAGGTGTATGACAACTATAGCAAGGAGAGCTGCAATTTTGAAATTATTATCTGTATGTTCTGCTAATATTTTTTGTTTGCAGGAATGTGGTCTCTCTGAACATCCTAAATGTGCTGACTGGGAATATGGTCCTAAAGTATGGTCTTGTTCTTCTGATAGGAATGGGGGGGTGGGAGTTTTGTTTAAGGGGTTTAGTTTTTCTATCCTTAATGTAGTTCATATTGTTCCAGGTCGGGTACTTTTGGTTAGTTTTAGTTTTTGTGGGACTGTTTTTCGTTTGTTTAATGTATATGCTTCTCCAAATAGGGTAGAACGTTTGCTTAATTTTGAAACTTTAAAGTTTTTTCTGCCAGGCCGAGAGCCAACTTTTTTGGTTGGGGATTTTAATTGTATTATTAAGAATGGGAACAGAGAGGGTGGGAGTGATTGTAGGGTGGATAGCTCAGGGAAGTTTTTACTTGATTTGCTTAAATCTTTCGGTTTGAAGGATGCCTTCGGGTCTGTTTCTTTTTCAGGGGAGGGTTTTACTTTCTTTAGTGACAGTGGTAGGATAAAATCTCGAATTGATTTTTGTTTTTTATCTAAATTTTTATGTGTTGATGATTTTTCTTTAAAGCGGATGCCCTTTTAATTTGTAAGGTGAATTGTGTTTTGAAGATCAAGTATGGTAAGGGTGTTTGGAAACTGAATGTGGATTTGTTAGAAGATGAGAAGTTTAAGCGTCAGTTTGTTTGGATGTATGAAAGGTGGCGTGAAAGAAAATTTGATTTTAGTAATGTGCTTATGTGGTGGGAATGGTTGAAGGTGGAAATAAAGAGGTTTTTTATTAAGAAAGGCTGTGAGAAAGCTAGAATGGAAAGGGAGTTGTATGATAAATGGTATCTGAGGTTGTTATATTTGTATGAATTGAGAAATTGTGGTATTGATGTGCATGAGTAAATTGCTGAAGCAAGAAAGATAATTAAAAAGTGCATGCATGAAAAAGGAAAGAAAATTGTTTTTATGGCAAGATTGGAGAAAATGGAAAAGGATGAGTCTTGTAGTAAATATTTTTTTAAGAAAGCTTTTGAATGAAAGACTGGTTTTGTTAGTGTTTTTGATAAGGTTGAGTGTGAAGTTAATGGTACGGATGGTGTTTTGCGTGAAGTTCATGAGTTTTACAGTGAGCTGTATAAAGAAAAAACAAGAGATTTTTTATTGGAAAATGAGTTGTTGGAAAACATTGAGGTTAAGTTGGAAAAATATGATAATGATTTGTTAGAAAGGGATCTAAGTTTGGATGAGATTGCAGAGGTTGTTAGGAGTTTTAAGAATGGGAAGGTACCTGGTTGTGATGGTTTGCCTGTTGAATTTTATACTTGTTTTTGGAATTTGATTGGGGTGGATATGTTGGATGTTTGTAAGTTTGTTTTTAGAATGAATGTTTTGCCTGTTTCAATGTGGAAAGGTTTGATTGTTTTGTTATTTAAAAAGGGTGATAAGAGAGATTTGAGGAATTGGAGGCCGATTACGTTGTTGAATGTTGACTATAAGGTTATTGCAAAGGTGTTGGCAAATAGAATGCGTGGAGTGATTGGTAAGGTTGTGGGTGAAGAGCAAGTCTGTGCTGTTCCTGGGCGTCAGATTTCTGAAAGTTTGTTGTTACTACGTGATATACTGTGGTATGTGAGGGAGAGGATGAGGTCTGTTGCTGTTGCTATTGTGGATTTTGAAAAAGCGTATGATAGGGTAGTGCATGATTTTATGTTTCATGTTTTAGAACGTTTAGGTTTTTCTGGTAAGATTATTGGATGGTTTAAATGTTTGTATAGTGATATTGTGAGTGAAGTCCAGGTTAATGTTTTTTTGGAATTTTGTGTTAAATCTGGAGTGCGTCAAGGATGTCCTTTGTCTCCTGTGTTATTTGTATGTGTCATTGAGCCATTATTAACTAGTTTGAGGAAGGATAAATTAGTTAGAGGTGTGAGTGTTCCTGGTAGTAATGGAAGGTGTTTAAAAGTGATTGGGTATATGGATGATGTGAGTGTGGTATGTGAGACTCAGGCTGGTTTGAGGAGGGTGAAAACTTTAGTTGAATGTTTTTGTATGGCAAGTGGTTTCAGAGTTAATTGGAATAAGTGTAAAGTTAAAGTTTTTGGTAATGATAGGGAGATTGATTCCTGTGGATGACCTGTGACTGAAGGTGCAATTGAGGTGTTGGGTGTGAAATAGACATGTGCGGTTCGTTTCGGATTAATTCGGAAATTCGGTAAATTCGGTAAATTCGGAGATTCGGATCGATTCGGATTTCCGAATTAAAATACTTCCGAATCTACCGAATGAATCCGAAATAGCTGCCGTATCTCCGAATAAATCCGAATTAGCTCGTTAAAATTCGGCATTTCCCCATAGGAAACAATGGGAGTTTCGGCTGAAAAAAAACTAACACCGCAGCCCCATTGTTTCCTATGGGGAAACACTAAGTCTGCACCTAACACCCTAACATGTACCCCGAGTCTCTAAACACCCCTAATCTAACACTTATTAACCCCTAATCTGCTGCCTCCGCTATCGCTGACACCTGCATTATTTTATTAACCCCTAATCTGCCAACCGAATATCGCCGCCACCTACATTATAGCTATTAACCCCTAATCTGCTGTCCCTAACACCGCCGACCCCTACATTATAGTTATTAACCCCTAATCTGCCTCCCCCCAACGTCGCCGCAATCTAACTATAAGTATTAACCCCTAATCTGCCGACCCGATATCGCCGCTGCCTACATTATAGCTATTAACCCCTAATCTGCTGTCCCTAACACCGCCGACCCCTACATTATAGTTATTAACCCCTAATCTGCCTCCCCCAACGTCGCCGCAATCTAACTACAAGTATTAACCCCTAATCTGCCGACCCGATATCGCCGCCTACATTATAGCTATTAACCCCTAATCTGCTGTCCCTAACACCGCCGACCCCTACATTATAGTTATTAACCCCTAATCTGCCTCCCCCAACGTCGCCGCAATCTAACTACAAGTATTAACCCCTAATCTGCCGACCGCAAATCGCCGCCACTATAATAAATGTATTAACCCCTAAACCGCCGCACTCCCCGCCTCGCAAACACTATAATACATTTTATTAACCCCTAATCTGCCCTCCCTAACATCGCCGCCACCTACCTACAATTATTAACCCCTAATCTCCCGCCCCCATCGTCGCCGCTACTATAATAAGGTTATTAACCCCTAAACCTAAGTCTAACCCTAACCCTAACACCCCCTAACTTAAATATAATTTAAATAAAACGAAATAAGTTTACTATAGTTAAATAAATGAATCCTATTTAAAACTAAAGACTTACCTGTAAAATAAACCCTAAGATAGCTGCAATATAACTAATAGTTACATTGTAGCTATCTTAGCATTTATATTTATTTTACAGGCAACTTTGTATTTATTTTAACTAGGTACAATAGTTATTAAATAGTTAATAACTATTTAATAACTACCTAGCTAAAATAAATACAAATTTACCTGTAAAATAAATCCTAACCTAAGTTACACTAACACCTAACACTACACTATCATTAAATTAACTAAATAAATGAATCCTATTTAAAACAAAATACTTACCTGTAAAATAAACCCTAATATAGCTGCAATATAACTAATAGTTACATTGTAGCTATCTTAGCATTTATATTTATTTTACAGGCAACTTTGTATTTATTTTAACTAGGTACAATAGTTATTAAATAGTTAATAACTATTTAATAACTACCTAGCTAAAATAAATACAAATTTACCTGTAAAATAAATCCTAACCTAAGTTACACTAACACCTAACACTACACTATCATTAAATTAACTAAATAAATGAATCCTATTTAAAACAAAATACTTACCTGTAAAATAAACCCTAATATAGCTGCAATATAACTAATAGTTACATTGTAGCTATTTTAGCATTTATATTTATTTTACAGACAACTTTGTATTTATTTTAACTAGGTACAATAGCTATTACATAGTTATTGACTAATTAATAGCTACCTAGTTAAAATAATTACAAAATTACCTGTAAAATAAATCCTAACCTAAGTTACAATTAAACCTAATTAACTACAAGTACCTACAATTATCTACAATTAAATAAACTAAAGTACAAAACCCCCCCACTAAATTACAAAAAAAAACAAACACTAAATTACAAAAAATAAAAAAATATTACAAGAATTTTAAACTAATTACACCTAATCTAAGCCCCCTAATAAAATAACAAAGCCCCCCAAAATAAAAAAAATGCCCTACCCTATACTAAATTACAAAAGTTAACAGCTCTATTACCTTACCAGCCCTGAACAGGGCCCTTTGCGGGGCATGCCCCAAAGAAAACAGCTCTTTTGCCTGTAAAAAAAAAACACAATCCCCCCCCCACAATACAACCCACCACCCACATACCCCTACTCTAACCCAAACCCCCCTTAAATAAACCTAACACTACCCCCCTGAAGATCTCCCTACCTTGAGTCGTGTTCACCCAGCCAGGCCGAAGTCTTCATCCGATGGGGCAGAAGAGGACATCCAGACCGGCAGAAGTCTTCATCCAAGTGGGGCAAGAAGAGGTCTTCCATCCATCATACAAGTACCAAAATACAAACAAACACTAAATTACAAAAAATAATAAAATATTACAATAATTTTAAACTAATTACACCTAATCTAAGCCCCCTACTAGCTATTAATATAGCTTCAATATAACTAATAGTTACATTGTAGCTATTTTAGGATTTATATGTATTTTACAGGCAACTTTGTATTTATTTTAACTAGGTACAATAGTTATTAAATAGTTAATAACTATTTAATAACTACCTAGCTAAAATAAATACAAATTTACCTGTAAAATAAATCATAACCTAAGTTACAATTACACCTAACACTACACTGTCATTAAATTAACTAAATAAATGAATCCTATTTAAAACAAAATACTTACCTGTAAAATAAACCCTAATATAGCTGCAATATAACTAATAGTTACATTGTAGCTATTTTAGCATTTATATTTATTTTACAGACAACTTTGTATTTATTTTAACTAGGTACAATAGCTATTACATAGTTATTGACTAATTAATAGCTACCTAGTTAAAATAATTACAAAATTACCTGTAAAATAAATCCTAACCTAAGTTACAATTAAACCTAATTAACTACAAGTACCTACAATTATCTACAATTAAATAAACTAAAGTACAAAACCCCCCCACTAAATTACAAAAAAAAACAAACACTAAATTACAAAAAATAAAAAAATATTACAAGAATTTTAAACTAATTACACCTAATCTAAGCCCCCTAATAAAATAACAAAGCCCCCCAAAATAAAAAAAATGCCCTACCCTATACTAAATTACAAAAGTTAACAGCTCTATTACCTTACCAGCCCTGAACAGGGCCCTTTGCGGGGCATGCCCCAAAGAAAACAGCTCTTTTGCCTGTAAAAAAAAAAACACAATCCCCCCCCACATTACAACCCACCACCCACATACCCCTACTCTAACCCAAACCCCCCTTAAATAAACCTAACACTACCCCCCTGAAGATCTCCCTACCTTGAGTCGTGTTCACCCAGCCAGGCCGAAGTCTTCATCCGATGGGGCAGAAGAGGACATCCAGACCGGCAGAAGTCTTCATCCAAGTGGGGCAAGAAGAGGTCTTCCATCCATCATACAAGTACCAAAATACAAACAAACACTAAATTACAAAAAATAATAAAATATTACAATAATTTTAAACTAATTACACCTAATCTAAGCCCCCTACTAGCTATTAATATAGCTTCAATATAACTAATAGTTACATTGTAGCTATTTTAGGATTTATATGTATTTTACAGGCAACTTTGTATTTATTTTAACTAGGTACAATAGTTATTAAATAGTTAATAACTATTTAATAACTACCTAGCTAAAATAAATACAAATTTACCTGTAAAATAAATCATAACCTAAGTTACAATTACACCTAACACTACACTGTCATTAAATTAACTAAATAAATGAATCCTATATAAAACTAAAGACTTACCTGTAAAATAAACCCTAATATAGCTGCAATATAACTAATAGTTACATTGTAGCTATTTTAGCATTTATATTTATTGTACAGGCAACTTTGTATTCATTTTAACTAGGTTCAATAGCTATTAAATAGATATTGACTATTTAATAGCTACCTAGTTAAAATAATTACAAAATTACCTGTAAAATAAATCCTAACCTAAGTTACAATTAAACCTAACACTACACTATCATTAAATAAAATAACTACAAGTACCTACAATTAAATGCAATTAAAAAAACTAAACTAAAGTACAAACCCCCCCCCCACTAAATTACAAAAAATAAAAAAATATTACAAGAATTTTAAACTAATTACACCTAATCTAAGCCCCCTAATAAAATAACAAAGCCCCCCAAAATAAAAAAAATGCCCTAACCTATACTAAATTACAAAAGTTAACAGCTCTATTACCTTACCAGCCCTGAACAGGGCCCTTTGCGGGGCATGCCCCAAAGAAAACAGCTCTTTTGCCTGTAAAAAAAAAACACAATCCCTCCCCCCACATTACAACCCACCACCCACATACCCCTACTCTAACCCAAACCCCCCTTAAATAAACCTAACACTACCCCCCTGAAGATCTCCCTACCTTGAGTCGTGTTCACCCAGCCGGGCCGAAGTCTTCATCCGATGGGGCAGAAGAGGACATCCAGACTGGCAGAAGTCTTCATCCAAGCGGGGCAAGAAGAGGTCTTCCATCCATCAGAAAAGTACAAAAAAACAAACAAACACTAAATTAGCAAAAATAATAAAATATTACAATAATTTTAAACTAATTACACCTAATCTAAGCCCCCTACTAGCTATTAATATAGCTACAATATAACTAATAGTTACATTGTAGCTATTTTAGGATTTATATTTATTTTACAGGCAACTTTGTATTTATTTTAACTAGGTACATTAGCTATTAAATAGTTAATAACTACCTAGCTAAAATAAATACAAATTTACCTGTAAAATAAACCCTAACCTAAGTTACAATTACACCTAACACTACACTATCATTAAATTAACTAAATAAATTAATCCTATATAAAACTAAATACTTACCTGTAAAATAAACCCTAATATAGCTACAATATAACTAATGGTTATATTGTAGCTATTTTAGCATTTATATTTATTTTACAGGCAACTTTGTATTTATTTTAACTAGGTACAATAGCTATTAAATAGATATTTACTGTTTAATAGCTACCTAGTTAAAATAATTACAAAATTACCTGTAAAATAAATCCTAACCTAAGTTACTATTAAACCTAACTCTACACTATCATTAAATAAATTAACTACAAGTACCTACAATTAAATACAATGAAATAAACTAAACTAAAGTACAAAAAAAACAAACACTAAATTACAAAAAATAAAAAAAATTACAAGAATTTTAAACTAATTACACCTAATCTAAGCCCCCTAATAAAATAACAAAGCCCCCCAAAATAAAAAAAATGCCCTACCCTATACTAAATTACAAAAGTAATCAGCTCTATTACCTTACCAGCCCTGAACAGGGCCTTTTGCGGGGCATGCCCCATAGAAAACAGCTCTTTTGCCTGTAAAAAAAAACACAATACCCCCCCCCCCCACATTACAACCCACCACCCACATACCCCTACTCTAACCCAAACCCCCCTTAAATAAACCTAACACTACCCCCCTGAAGATCTCTCTACCGTGTCTTCACCCAGCGGGCCGAAGTCTTCATCCGTTCGGGCAGAAGAGGACATCCAGACCGGCAGAAGTCTTCATCCAAGCGGGGCAAGAAGAGGTCTTCCATCCATCAGAAGTCTTGATCCAGGCGGCATCTTCTCTGTTCATCCATCCGGAGCGGAGCGGCAGCATCCTGAAGACATCCCACGCAGAGCATCCTCTTCTTTCTTGATCCGACGACTAGGTGACTGTACCTTTAAGTGACGTCATCCAAGATGGCGTCCCTTGAATTCCGATTGGCTGATAGGATTCTATCAGCCAATCGGAATTAAGATAGGAAAAATCTGATTGGCTGATTTAATCAGCCAATCAGATTCAAGTTCAATCCGATTGGCTGATGGAATCAGCCAATCAGATTGACCTCGCATTCTATTGGCTGTTCCGATCAGCCAATAGAATGCGAGCTCAATCTGATTGGCTGATTGGATCAGCCAATCGGATTGAACTTGAATCTGATTGGCTGATTGAATCAGCCAATCAGATTTTTCATACCTTAATTCCGATTGGCTGATAGAATCCTATCAGCCAATCGGAATTCAAGGGACGCCATCTTGGATGACGTCACTTAAAGGTACAGTCACCTAGTCGTCGGATCAAGAAAGAAGAGGATGCTCTGCGTGGGATGTCTTCAGGATGCTGCCGCTCCGCTCCGGATGGATGAACAGAGAAGATGCCGCCTGGATCAAGACTTCTGATGGATGGAAGACCTCTTCTTGCCCCGCTTGGATGAAGACTTCTGCCGGTCTGGATGTCCTCTTCTGCCCGATCGGATGAAGACTTCGGCCCGCTGGGTGAAGACACGGTAGAGAGATCTTCAGGGGGGTAGTGTTAGGTTTATTTAAGGGGGGTTTGGGTTAGAGTAGGGGTATGTGGGTGGTGGGTTGTAATGTGGGGGGGGGTATTGTGTTTTTTTTTACAGGCAAAAGAGCTGTTTTCTATGGGGCATGCCCCCGCAAAAGGCCCTGTTCAGGGCTGGTAAGGTAATAGAGCTGATTACTTTTGTAATTTAGTATAGGGTAGGGCATTTTTTTATTTTGGGGGGCTTTGTTATTTTATTAGGGGGCTTAGATTAGGTGTAATTAGTTTAAAATTCTTGTAATTTTTTTTATTTTTTGTAATTTAGTGTTTGTTTTTTTTGTACTTTAGTTTAGTTTATTTCATTGTATTTAATTGTAGGTACTTGTAGTTAATTTATTTAATGATAGTGTAGAGTTAGGTTTAATAGTAACTTAGGTTAGGATTTATTTTACAGGTAATTTTGTAATTATTTTAACTAGGTAGCTATTAATTAGTCAATAACTATTTAATAGCTTTTGTACCTAGTTAAAATAAATACAAAGTTGCCTGTAAAATAAATATAAATGCTAAAATAGCTACAATGTAACTATTAGTTATATTGTAGCTATATTAGAGTTTATTTTACAGGTAAGTATTTAGTTTTATATAGGATTAATTTATTTAGTTAATTTAATGACAGTGTAGTGTTAGGTGTAATTGTAACTTAGGTTAGGGTTTATTTTACAGGTAAATTTGTATTTATTTTAGCTAGGTAGTTATTAACTATTTAATAGCTATTGTACCTAGTTAAAATAAATACAAAGTTGCCTGTAAAATAAATATAAATCCTAAAATAGCTACAATGTAACTATTAGTTATATTGTAGCTATATTAATAGCTAGTAGGGGGCTTAGATTAGGTGTAATTAGTTTAAAATTATTGCAATATTTTATTATTTTTGCTAATTTAGTGTTTGTTTGTTTTTTTGTACTTTTCTGATGGATGGAAGATCTCTTCTTGCCCCGCTTGGATGAAGACTTCTGCCAGTCTGGATGTCCTCTTCTGCCCCATCGGATGAAGACTTCGGCCCGGCTGGGTGAACACGACTCAAGGTAGGGAGATCTTCAGGGGGGTAGTGTTAGGTTTATTTAAGGGGGGTTTGGGTTAGAGTAGGGGTATGTGGGTGGTGGGTTGTAATGTGGGGGGGGGGGTTGTGTTTTTTTTTACAGGCAAAAGAGCTGTTTTCTTTGGGGCATGCCCCGCAAAAGGCCCTGTTCAGGGCTGGTAAGGTAATAGAGCTGTTAACTTTTGTAATTTAGTATAAGGTAGGGCATTTTTTTTATTTTGGGGGGCTTTGTTATTTTATTAGGGGGCTTAGATTAGGTGTAATTAGTTTAAAATTATTGTAATATTTTATTATTTTTTGTAATTTAGTGTTTGTTTGTATTTTGGTACTTGTATGATGGATGGAAGACCTCTTCTTGCCCCGCTTGGATGAAGACTTCTGCCGGTCTGGATGTCCTCTTCTGCCCCATCGGATGAAGACTTCGGCCCGGCTGGGTGAACACGACTCAAGGTAGGGAGATCTTCAGGGGGGTAGTGTTAGGTTTATTTAAGGGGGGTTTGGGTTAGAGTAGGGGTATGTGGGTGGTGGGTTGTAATGTGGGGGGGGGGATTGTGTTTTTTTTTTTACAGGCAAAAGAGCTGTTTTCTTTGGGGCATGCCCCGCAAAGGGCCCTGTTCAGGGCTGGTAAGGTAATATAGCTGTTAACTTTTGTAATTTAGTATAGGGTAGGGCATTTTTTTTATTTTGGGGGGCTTTGTTATTTTATTAGGGGGCTTAGATTAGGTGTAATTAGTTTAAAATTCTTGTAATATTTTTTTATTTTTTGTAATTTAGTGTTTGTTTTTTTTTGTAATTTAGTGGGGGGGTTTTGTACTTTAGTTTATTTAATTGTAGATAATTGTAGGTACTTGTAGTTAATTAGGTTTAATTGTAACTTAGGTTAGGATTTATTTTACAGGTAATTTTGTAATTATTTTAACTAGGTAGCTATTAATTAGTCAATAACTATTTAATAGCTTTTGTACCTAGTTAAAATAAATACAAAGTTGCCTGTAAAATAAATATAAATGCTAAAATAGCTACAATGTAACTATTAGTTATATTGCAGCTATATTAGGGTTTATTTTACAGGTAAGTATTTTGTTTTAAATATGATTCATTTATTTAGTTAATTTAATGATAGTGTAGTGTTAGGTGTTAGTGTAACTTAGGTTAGGATTTATTTTACAGGTAAATTTGTATTTATTTTAGCTAGGTAGTTATTAAATAGTTATTAACTATTTAATAACTATTGTACCTAGTTAAAATAAATACAAAGTTGCCTGTAAAATAAATATAAATGCTAAGATAGCTACAATGTAACTATTAGTTATATTGCAGCTATCTTAGGGTTTATTTTACAGGTAAGTATTTAGTTTTAAATAGGATTCATTTATTTAACTATAGTAAACTTATTTCGTTTTATTTAAATTATATTTAAGTTAGGGGGTGTTAGGGTTAGGGTTAGACTTAGGTTTAGGGGTTAATAACCTTATTATAGTAGCGGCGACGATGGGGGCGGGAGATTAGGGGTTAATAATTGTAGGTAGGTGGCGGCAATGTTAGGGAGGGCAGATTAGGGGTTAATAAAATGTATTATAGTGTTTGCGAGGTGGGAGTGCGGCGGTTTAGGGGTTAATAACCTTATTATAGTAGCAGCGACGTTGGGGGCGGGAGATTAGGGGTTAATAATTGTAGGTAGGTGGCGGCGATGTTAGGGAGGGCAGATTAGGGGTAATAAAATGTATTATAGTGTTTGCGAGGGTGGGAGTGCGGCGGTTTAGGGGTTAATAACCTTATTATAGTAGCAGCGACGTTGGGGGCGGGAGATTAGGGGTTAATAATTGTAGGTAGGTGGCGGCGATGTTAGGGAGGGCAGATTAGGGGTTAATAAAATGTATTATAGTGTTTGCGAGGCGGGAGTGCGGCGGTTTAGGGGTTAATACATTTATTATAGTGGCGGCGATTTGCGGTCGGCAGATTAGGGGTTAATACTTGTAGTTAGATTGCGGCGACGTTGGGGGGAGGCTGATTAGGGGTTAATAACTATAATGTAGGGGTCGGCGGTGTTAGGGACAGCAGATTAGGGGTTAATAGCTATAATGTAGGCGGCGGCGATATCGGGTCGGCAGATTAGGGGTTAATACTTGTAGTTAGATTGCGGCGACGTTGGGGGAGGCAGATTAGGGGTTAATAACTATAATGTAGGGGTCGGCGGTGTTAGGGACAGCAGATTAGGGGTTAATAGCTATAATGTAGGCGGCGGCGATATCGGGTCGGCAGATTAGGGGTTAATACTTATAGTTAGATTGCGGCGACGTTGGGGGAGGCAGATTAGGGGTTAATAACTATAATGTAGGGGTCGGCGGTGTTAGGGACAGCAGATTAGGGGTTAATAGCTATAATGTAGGCGGCGACGATATCCGATCGGCAGATTAGGGGTTAAATAATGTTATTATAGGGTTTGCGATGTGGGGGGGCCTCGGTTTAGTGGTTCATAGGTAGTTTATGGGTGTTAGTGACTTAGTGTACTAAATGGGTGTTAGTGTAGTAAAAACATACCGAATTTCGGAACGGAATAGAACCGAATTCAGCCGAATCCGAATAAATCCGAAACGAATTTATTCGGATCCGAATAAATCCGAAACGAATTTATTCAAATTTTGCCGAATCAGATTCGATCCGAAACGAAATTCTAAAAGTCCGAATCGATCCGAACCGAAAACGAACCGAATTTTTTAGCGGTGCACATGTCTAGTGTGAAATTTGATGTGGATTTGAAAGGCTTGGAAAGTTGGGATAATGTTTTCGATAAAGTGAGTAGAAAACTTCAGTTTTGGTCTTTAAGGACTTTATCTTTGGAAGGAAAAATGTTAGTTATTAAATCGGTTTTGATCCCTATTATGTTATATTTGGCGTTAGTTTTTCCGCCACCTGAGAGGATTTTTCGGAGAATTTTGAGAGTGTTATTTTCTTTTTTCTGGAGTTCTGGTATGGAGCGTTTGAAAAGAGATGTTGTTGTTAAGAGTAAGAATGTTGGTGGTAAGGGTTTTCCAAATGTGAAGAGATTTTTGGCTGTGAAATATGTTAGTAGGTGTGTGGTTCTGAGTGGTAAGGATAGCATGGCTGGTTGTATGGTAAAGTATGCTTGTGGAAATGTTTTAAGACGATATGGTTTATTTGAGATTGATAGAAAGAAACCGGTATGTTTTGCTGTTCCGTGGTTTTATGTAAGGGTGGAATGTTGGATTAAAAAATATGGTTTGGAGAATGTTAGTAGGGAGATGTGGTGTGCAAACAGAATGGTGTTGAAAATATTGGAGAAGAAGGAAGGTCTTGAGTTTATTGGGGGTTTGACTGAAAATGAATGTGTGTTGGTATGGAAAAATGTGTGTAATAAGTATTTGATGAATAGGCAGAAAGATATTAGTTGGATGAGTGTGCATAAGTGTTTGCCAACAAGGGATTTTCAGAGAATGCGTCGTTTAGTGGCTTCAGAAGTGTGTCCTAGAGATGGTTGTTTTCAAAGCGAGAGTGTTATTCATTTGTTTTGGAATTGTGAGTATGCTAGGAATGTTTGGAGTAGTTTGAAAAGGATGATTAAGGGTTTGACTGGAGTGCAGTTTTTTACTTTTAATATGATGATGTATGGTTTGTGTGGAAATGGTGTGGAAAAGGAGAAAGCAAGATTGATATGGTTGTTGGCATGTTGTGTGAAGGAGGTGTTGTGGGATATGCGTAATATTTTGATTTTTAAGAAAGAGGTAGTTACTGTAGGTGATTGTGTGGGTATGATCCGTGGGAAGTTGTTTTTGTATTTTTCTTTTGATAGGAGGCGATATGGGGAATTAGATTCTGAAGGCATCTGGAAGACAAAGAAGTGGAAGGATTGGATTATTTAGTTTTTTTTTGTTTTGTTTTTTTTGTTTGTTTTTCCTCCAGTTTGTTTTTGTCTGTATTTGAAATATGTTTAATTTTATTTTGTGTGATTATTTAAGTTTAATTGCATTTTGATTTTTTTCTGATGACAAAAATTTGGGTCAATATTTCAGTTTTGTAACAAGAGTTATTTTGTTTGCATTTGTTATTATGATTTTATTTTGTATATATGCATATATGATTATTTTTCTAATAAAAGAATTACGAAACGTACGTCTGGGGTTTTGCTGTTTCTCTCGTTCAGAGAAGAATTGCCTGGTATTTCGGGGCTGGACTGTACTGTGAAGTCAGGATCAGACTGATATGCTTCAGTAAAGTTTTTCTCTGTGAAAGGCACATGTTGAGCAAAAAGAGGCTGCTTCTTGGGTGGTAACTAGCCATAGAACAAGCTATTATGCTATTGTTCGTTTCCAGGTTGAGCGCTTCTCTCTTTTTATTTATGCAAATTATGACATTTTGGGAAGTCTCCCTAAGTGTGATGCGGGAATCCAGACGTGGACCCGTTGCTCAGTGTGCCTAGAGGGATATGGCTGCACCTCACTGACGAGGCCCACAATAGGCCGAAACGTACGTCTGGGGTTTTGCTGTTTCTCTCGTTCAGAGAAGAATTGCCTGGTATTTCGGGGCTGGACTGTACTGTGAAGTCAGGATCAGACTGATATGCTTCAGGAAAGTTTTTCTCTGTGAAAGGCACATGTTGAGCAAAAAGAGGCTGCTTCTTGGGTGGTAACTAGCCATAGAACAAGCTATTATGCTATTGTTCGTTTCCAGGTTGAGCTCTTCTCTCTTTTTATTTATGCAAATTATGACATTTTGGGAAGTCTCCCTAAGTGTGATGCGGGAATCCAGACATGGACCCGTTGCTCAGTGTGCCTAGAGGGATATGGCTGCACCTCACTGACGAGGCCCACAATAGGTCGAAACGTACGTCTGGGGTTTTGCTGTTTCTCTCGTTCAGAGAAGAATTGCCTGGTATTTCAGGGCTGGACTGTACTGTGAAGTCAGGATCAGACTGATATGCTTCAGGAAAGTTTTTCTCTGTGAAAGGCACATGTTGAGCAAAAAGAGGCTGCTTCTTGGGTGGTAACTAGCCATAGAACAAGCTATTATGCTATTGTTCGTTTCCAGGTTGAGCGCTTCTCTCTTTTTATTTATGCAAATTATGACATTTTGGGAAGTCTCCCTAAGTGTGATGCGGGAATCCAGACGTGGACCCATTGCTCAGTGTGCCTAGAGGGATATGGCTGCACCTCACTGACGAGGCCCACAATAGGCCGAAACGTACGTCTGGGGTTTTGCTGTTTCTCTCGTTCAGAGAAGAATTGCCTGGTATTTCGGGGCTGGACTGTACTGTGAAGTCAGGATCAGACTGATATGCTTCAGGTAAGTTTTTCTCTGTGAAAGGCACATGTTGAGCAAAAAGAGGCTGCTTCTTGGGTGGTAACTAGCCATAGAACAAGCTATTATGCTATTGTTCGTTTCCAGGTTGAGCGCTTCTCTCTTTTTATTTATGCAAATTATGACATTTTGGGAAGTCTCCCTAAGTGTGATGCGGGAATCCAGACGTGGACCCGTTGCTCAGTGTGCCTAGAGGGATATGGCTGCACCTCACTGACGAGGCCCACAATAGGCCGAAACGTACGTCTGGGGTTTTGCTGTTTCTCTCGTTCAGAGAAGAATTGCCTGGTATTTCGGGGCTGGACTGTACTGTGAAGTCAGGATCAGACTGATATGCTTCAGGAAAGTTTTTCTCTGTGAAAGGCACATGTTGAGCAAAAAGAGGCTGCTTCTTGGATGGTAACTAGCCATAGAACAAGCTATTATGCTATTGTTCGTTTCCAGGTTGAGCGCTTCTCTCTTTTTATTTATGCAAATTATGACATTTTGGGAAGTCTCCCTAAGTGTGATGCAGGAATCCAGACGTGGACCCATTGCTCAGTGTGCCTAGAGGGATATGGCTGCACCTCACTGACGAGGCCCACAATAGGCCGAAACGTACGTCTGGGGTTTTGCTGTTTCTCTCGTTCAGAGAAGAATTGCCTGGTATTTCGGGGCTGGACTGTACTGTGAAGTCAGGATCAGACTGATATGCTTCAGGAAAGTTTTTCTCTGTGAAAGGCACATGTTGAGCAAAAAGAGGCTGCTTCTTGGGTGGTAACTAGCCATAGAACAAGCTATTATGCTATTGTTCGTTTCCAGGTTGAGCGCTTCTCTCTTTTTATGTATGCAAATTATGACATTTTGGGAAGTCTCCCTAAGTGTGATGCGGGAATCCAGACGTGGACCCATTGCTCAGTGTGCCTAGAGGGATATGGCTGCACCTCACTGACGAGGCCCACAATAGGCCGAAACGTACGTCTGGGGTTTTGCTGTTTCTCTCGTTCAGAGAAGAATTGCCTGGTATTTCGGGGCTGGACTGTACTGTGAAGTCAGGATCAGACTGATATGCTTCAGGTAAGTTTTTCTCTGTGAAAGGCACATGTTGAGCAAAAAGAGGCTGCTTCTTGGGTGGTAACTAGCCATAGAACAAGCTATTATGCTATTGTTCGTTTTCAGTTTGAGCGCTTCTCTCTTTTTATTTATGCAAATTATGACATTTTGGGAAGTCTCCCTAAGTGTGATGCAGGAATCCAGACGTGGACCCATTGTTCAGTGTGCCTAGAGGGATATGGCTGCACCTCACTGACGAGGCCCACAATAGGCCGAAACATACGTCTGGGGTTTTGCTCTTTCTCTCGTTCAGAGAAGAATTGCCTGGTATTTCGGGGCAGGACTGTACTGTGAAGTCAGGATCAGACTGATATGCTTCAGGAAAGTTTTTCTCTGTGAAAGGCACATGTTGAGCAAAAAGAGGCTGCTTCTTGGGTGGTAACTAGCCATAGAACAAGCTATTATGCTATTGTTCGTTTCCAGGTTGAGCGCTTCTCTCTTTTTATTTATGCAAATTATGACATTTTGGGAAGTCTCCCTAAGTGTGTTGCGGGAATCCAGACGTGGACCCGTTGCTCAGTGTGCCTAGAGGGATATGGCTGCACCTCACTGACGAGGCCCACAATAGGCCGAAACGTACGTCTGGGGTTTTGCTGTTTCTCTCGTTCAGAGAAGAATTGCCTGGTATTTCGGGGCTGGACTGTACTGTGAAGTCAGGATCAGACTGATATGCTTCAGGAAAGTTTATCTCTGTGAAAGGCACATGTTGAGCAAAAAGAGGCTGCTTCTTGGGTGGTAACTAGCCATAGAACAAGCTATTATGCTATTGTTCGTTTCCAGGTTGAGCGCTTCTCTCTTTTTATTTATGCAAATTATGACATTTTGGGAAGTCTCCCTAAGTGTGATGCGGGAATCCAGACGTGGACCCGTTGCTCAGTGTGCCTAGAGGGATATGGCTGCACCTCACTGACGAGGCCCACAATAGGCCGAAACGTACGTCTGGGGTTTTGCTGTTTCTCTCGTTCAGAGAAGAATTGCCTGGTATTTCGGGGCTGTACTGTACTGTGAAGTCAGGATCAGACTGATATGCTTCAGGAAAGTTTTTCTCTGTGAAAGGCACATGTTGAGCAAAAAGAGGCTGCTTCTTGGGTGGTAACTAGCCATAGAACAAGCTATTATGCTATTGTTCGTTTCCAGGTTGAGCGCTTCTCTCTTTTTATTTATGCAAATTAGGACATTTTGGGAAGTCTCCCTAAGTGTGATGCGGGAATCCAGACGTGGACCCGTTGCTCAGTGTGCCTAGAGGGATATGGCTGCACCTCACTGACGAGGCCCACAATAGGCCGAAACGTACGTCTGGGGTTTTGCTGTTTCTCTCGTTCAGAGAAGAATTGCCTGGTATTTCGGGGCTGGACTGTACTGTGAAGTCAGGATCAGACTGATATGCTTCAGGAAAGTTTATCTCTGTGAAAGGCACATGTTGAGCAAAAAGAGGCTGCTTCTTGGGTGGTAACTAGCCATAGAACAAGCTATTATGCTATTGTTCGTTTCCAGGTTGAGCGCTTCTCTCTTTTTATTTATGCAAATTATGACATTTTGGGAAGTCTCCATAAGTGTGATGCGGGAATCCAGACGTGGACCCGTTGCTCAGTGTGCCTAGAGGGATATGGCTGCACCTCACTGACGAGGCCCACAATAGGCCGAAATGATCAGCTGAGGTTGCTTCTCGGGCCTTTGGCTTGGATCAAGTGCAGTTTTCTGTGCTTGGTCTTTGTCTTGGTTTGCTGCCTGGAGACCTGCTCCTTCGGCCTGGGGTCCTTTCCCTTTGGGGTTTGGGCTCCTGCTGCTATTGGGGGGGTGGCTACTCCTTTGGCGTAGAGCAACTGGGTAGTAGGGCCGTCCCCTTGGCCTTGTGGCATCGTCCCTGGACTTCAGCCACATGCTGCTTTTGGGGGGGTGCTCTGAAATCCAGCCTAAAGAGGCAATAGGGCAAATATGGCTACCAATGTGCCAAATGTTCCCCATACACTTCGGGTGTTGATTTCTGAGGACTTTCGAGAGAAGATTGGTTTGGCTCATGTCCAGCAGGTGGTTTTGGAGGGTGTTTTGAAGATGCCAAGAGCAAGTTTGCATTGTGTTCAGTCATTCCCTTCAAGAGGGATTTTTGATGTGGCTTTCACCGATGAGCATTATTTACAGACCTGCTATCAACGGACTATTGATATGGCTGCTGCTCCAGAGTTGTTTGGCATGAAATTTGTTGCCTGCGTGCAGAGGGAGAGAAGAATCCCGGTGACAGTACATATGTACAACCATTGGGTCACTGATGTGGAAATTCGTCTTTTTCTTTGTCGCTACTTTGATGATGTTCAAGGAGGTAGCAAGCTGAAGAATCAGTTTGGGACTTTCAATGAAAAACGCAGGTTCTGGGTGCGGTTTGTGCCTGATGAATTAGGTATTGGTGGAAAGAAACACCCTCCACAGACTTTCGCCATTGGTGGAAATAGAGATTTCCTATACTATGATGACATGCCTCTTTTTTGCCGTAGTTGCAACCTGTTTGGTCACATTGCTGAAAATTGCCCAGGTGCCAGATGTCGAAATTGCGGTGAGGAGGATCATCTTGTTGCCCACTGTAGTAAACGCCGGACCTGGGACCTGTGTGGTTCTTCAAGTCATCTGTACAGGATGTGTCCTTTGATGATGTTGCAGGGGCTTGATAGAGTGAAGCCTTCCTATGCTGATGTTAAAAAAAAAAACATCTTCAGTTGCAGTTGAGCCATCTGTGAATGAGGAGGAGGTCTCTGATGAGGCATTGAACTCTATATTACCTCTTTTGTGCAAGAAATCTGCATTTGGGGTCCCTGTCGGAGAGGTGTCTGATGCTCCTGTGGTGGTTCCTGTTTCTGAGAAGGTGGAGGAAGCCCAATCTCATCTTCAGGAAGTGGATCTTGCTACATCTAATGTGATAGCTGCTTCAGATGTTCTTGAAGCCCTGTTGCCCAATTCTGTGGATGATACTGTTGCTGTTCCTGGGACAGAGAATTTTTCCTTCACTGAATCATCTTGCGATGCTGCTCCTGATGCTGTTCTTGGTGTAGGGGAGAACATTGATTGGTCTGCTGTTGTGTCCTCTAGTTCTGAGGAGGATATGGACACTGAAGGGAAAAAATCTGCCTCCAAGCGAAAAATAGATGTGGATTCTGATGGATTTGAGAGTCCTGATTTGAATCTTCCAGTAGTTAAGGGTGCAGATCCAGATACTACAAGTGATGCTGACTCTTTGATTTCAGAGTTTCCTTCTGTCTCTACTAAAGACGTTCCTTCTGACTCAAGCCAGTGTATAGGTGACTTTTCTGATGCCTCTTCTGTTGGCTATCTAGATAAAAGAGATGTGAACCAACTTGCTGAAGTTACTGGTTATGAGGCTGGCAAGGGGGAACCTAGGAGGTCGGAACGTCACAGAGGCAGATTTAAAGGATCTCCTTTGAGTCCTAAGAAAAAGAAAGGAAAGAAGAAGTCCTGATGTTATTTCTTTTTTTGTTTTTCTTTAATTTATTTTTGTGATGTTTCTGACCATTTCTTCCCTTAATGTCAGGTGTATGACAACTATAGCAAGGAGAGCTGCAATTTTGAAATTATTATCTGTATGTTCTGCTAATATTTTTTGTTTGCAGGAATGTGGACTCTCTGAACATACTAAATGTGCTGACTGGGAATATGGTCCTAAAGTATGGTCTTGTTCTTCTGATAGGAATGGGGGGGTGGGAGTTTTGTATAAGGGGTTTAGTTTTTCTATCCTTAATGTAGTTCATATTGTCCCAGGTCGGGTACTTTTGGTTAGTTTTAGTTTTTGTGGGACTGTTTTTCGTTTGTTTAATGTATATGCTTCTCCAAATAGGGTAGAACATTTGCTTAATTTTGAAACTTTAAAGTTTTTTTCTGCCAGGTCGAGAGACAACTTTTTTGGTTGGGGATTTTAATTGTATTATTAAGAATGGGGACAGAGAGGGTGGGAGTGATTGTAGGGTGGATAGCTCAGGGAAGTTTTTACTTTATTTGCTTAAATCTTTCGGTTTGAAGGATGCCTTCGGGTCTGTTTCTTTTTCAGGGGAGGGTTTTACTTTCTTTAGTGATAGTGGTGGGATAAAATCTCGAATTGATTTTTGTTTTTTATCTAAATTTTTATGTGTTGATGATTTTTCTTTAAAGCGGATGCCCTTTACGGATCATGCCCTTTTGATGTGTAAGGTGAATTGTGATTTGAAGATCAAGTATGGTAAGGGTGTTTGGAAACTGAATGTGGATTTGTTAGAAGATGAGAAGTTTAAGCGTCAGTTTGTTTGGATGTATGAAAGGTGGCGTGAAAGAAAATGTGATTTTAGTAATGTGCTTATGTGGTGGGAATGGTTGAAGGTGGAAATAAAGAGGTTTTTTATTAAGAAAGGCTGTGAGAAAGCTAGAATGGAAAGGGAGTTGTATGATAAATGGTATCTGAGGTTGTTGTATTTGTATGAATTGAGAAATTGTGGTATTGATGTGCATGAGGAAATTGCTGAAGCAAGAAAGATAATTAAAAAGTGTATGTATGAAAAAGGAAAGAAAATTGTTTTTATGGCAAGATTGGAGAAAATGGAAAAGGATGAGTCTTGTAGTAAATATTTTTTTAAGAAAGCTTTTGAAGGAAAGACTGGTTTTGTTAGTGTTTTTGATAAGGTTGAGTGTGAAGTTAATGGTACGGATGGTGTTTTGCATGAAGTTCATGAGTTTTACAGTGAGATGTATAAAGAAAAAACAAGAGATGTTTTATTGGAAAATGAGTTGTTGGAAAACATTGAGGTTAAGTTGGAAAAATATGATAATGATTTGTTAGAAAGGGATCTAAGTTTGGATGAGATTGCAGAGGTTGTTAGGAGTTTTAAGAATGGGAAGGTACCTGGTGGTGATGGTTTGCCTGTTGAATTTTATACTTGTTTTTGGAATTTGATTGGGGTGGATATGTTTGATGTTTGTAAGTTTGTTTTTAGAATGAATGTTTTGCCTGTTTCAATGAGGAAAGGTTTGATTGTTTTGTTATTTAAAAAGGGTGATAAGAGAGATTTGAGGAATTGGAGGCCGATTACGTTGTTGAATGTTGACTATAAGGTTATTGCAAAGGTGTTGGCAAATAGAATGCGTGGAGTGATTGCTAAGGTTGTGGGTGAAGAGCAAGTGTGTGCTGTTCATGGGCGTCAGATTTCTGAAAGTTTGTTGTTACTACGTGATGTACTGTGGTATGTGAGGGAGAGGATGAGGTCTGTTGCTGTTGCGATTGTGGATTTTGAAAAAGCGTATGATAGGGTAGTGCATGATTTTATGTTTTATGTTTTAGAACGTTTAGGTTTTTCTGGTAAGATTATTGGATGGTTTAAATGTTTGTATAGTGATATTGTGAGTCAAGTCCAGGTTAATGGTTTTTTGACTGAGGAATTTTGTGTTAAATCTGGAATGCGTCAAGGATGTCCTTTGTCTCCTGTGTTATTTGTATGTGTCATTGAGCCATTATTAACTAGTTTGAGGAAGGATAAATTAGTTAGAGGTGTGAGTGTTCCTGGTAGTAATGGAAGGTGTTTAAAAGTGATTGGGTATATGGATGATGTGAGTGTGGTATGTGAGACTCAGGCTGGTTTGAGGAGGGTGAAAACTTTAGTTGAATGTTTTTGTATGGCAAGTGGTTTCAGAGTTGATTGGAATAAGTGTAAAGTTAAAGTTTTTGGTAATAATAGGGAGATTGATTCCTGTGGATGGCCTGTGACTCAAGGTGCAATTGAGGTGTTGGGTGTGAAATTTGATGTGGATTTGAAAGGCTTGGAAAGTTGGGAGAATGTTTTTGATAAAGTGAGTAGAAAACTTCAGTTTTGGTCTTTAAGGACTTTATCTTTGGAAGGAAAAATGTTGGTTATTAAATCGGTTTTGATCCCTATTATGTTATATTTGGCGTTAGTTTTTCCGCCACCTGAGAGGATTTTTCGGAGAATTTTGAGAGTGTTGTTTTCTTTTTTCTGGAGTTCTGGTATGGAGCGTTTGAAAAGAGATGTTGTTGTTAAGAGTAAGAATGTTGGTGGTAAGGGTTTTCCAAATGTGGAGAGATTTTTGGCTGTGAAATATGTCAGTAGGTGTGTGGTTCTGAGTGGTAAGGATAGCATGGCTGGTTGTATGGTAAAGTATGCTTGTGGAAATGTTTTAAGACGATATGGTTTATTTGAGATTGATAGAAAGAAACCGGTATGTTTTGCTGTTCCGTGGTTTTATGTAAGGGTGGAATGTTGGATTAAAAAATATGGTTTGGAGAATGTTAGTAGGGAGATGTGGTGTGCAAACAGAATGGTGTTGAAAATGTTGGAGAAGAAGGAAGGTCTTGAGTTGATTGGGGGTTTGAATGAAAATGAATGTGTGTTGGTATGGAAAAATGTGTGTAATAAGTATTTGATGAATAGGCAGAAAGATATTATTTGGATGAGTGTGCATAAGTGTTTGCCAACAAGGGATTTTCAGAGAATGCCTCGTTTAGTTGCTTCAGAAGTGTGTCCTAGAGATGGTTGTTTTCAAAGCGAGAGTGTTATTCATTTGTTTTGGAATTGTGAGTATGCTAGGGATGTTTGGAGAAGTTTGAAAAGGATGATTAAGGGTTTGACTGGAGTGCAGTTTTTTACTTTTAATATGATGATGTATGGTTTGTGTGGAAGTGGTGTGGAGAAGGAGAAAGCAAGATTGATATAGTTGTTGGCATGTTGTGTGAAGGAGGTGTTGTGGGATGTGCGTAATATTTAGATTTTTAAGAATGAGGTAGTTACTGTAGGTAATTGTGTGGGTATGATCCGTGGGAAGTTGTTTTTGTATTTTTCTTTTGATAGGAGGCGATATGGGGAATTAGATTCTGAAGGCATCTGGAAGACAAAGAAGTGGAAGGATTGGATTATTTAGGTTTTTTTTTTTTTTTTTTTTCCTCCAGTTTGTTTTTGTTTGTATTTGAAATATGTTTAATTTTATTTTGTATGATTATTTAAGTTTAATGTTTGCATTTTGATTTTTTTCTGATGACAAAAATGTGGTCAATATTTCAGTTTTGCAACAAGAGATATTTTGTTTGCATTTGTTATTATGATTTTATTTTGTATATATGCATATATGATTATTTTTCTAATAAAAGAATTACGAAACGTACGTCTGGGGTTTTGCTGTTTCTCTCGTTCAGAGAAGAATTGCCTGGTATTTCGGGGCTGGACTGTACTGTTAAGTCAGGATCAGACTGATATGCTTCAGTAAAGTTTTTCTCTGTGAAAGGCACATGTTGAGCAAAAAGAGGCTGCTTCTTGGGTGGTAACTAGCCATAGAACAAGCTATTATGCTATTGTTCGTTTCCAGGTTGAGCGCTTCTCTCTTTTTATTTAGAGATTAATATTGTAGGTTCCGCTGGGGGTGAGAGTATGTAAGGGGTTAATAGTTTATTTTAGTATTGAATTTATATCCAATGTAAAAATTATATTCATTATCATGTATAATGCATATTATTTTAAGTATTGTATCTTATTTAAAATGTAGTTATTTTTTATTGTTCATTTTATTATTTTAAACATAAATATATTTTAAATGATATATTTATGTTTAAAATAATACAACGATCCATCAAAAATAACTACATTTTAAATTAGATACAATACTTAAAATAATATACATTATACATGGTGGATGCATGAAATGTATGAAGTGCAGTTGGTTTTGTTTGTTGCTGGCAATATTTAGTATGCCTCTATAGCAGATGGAGGGGCTGATTAGTCATTCGGTCCTTGTACATTGCGTTTAATTAATTTTCCTGAGTTCCGTTGGGCTAGATAAAAAAAGTGGCACGTTAAATTGTTTTTGTGTTAGCGAAAACATCGATTGCATACAGCTTTTCATGCTTGTCAGGTTCCGCTGGTATTACAAGTTGAAAAAAAAACTTATTTTGCAGTAGCTGTAACACGAAAAGCCCAAAAATCCTAAGCGGAGTTTACGTGTGCGCATGCATGTATTCCATCATAGAAATCAAAGGAGACAAAAAAGTGGGGGGAAAAACTAACACCTTACTCGTGCAAATGACCTCGCATTTTCACATTCCCCATAGAAGTCAATGGAGAAAATAAAACGAAAAAAAACTAAACACCCTACCATAAGCACCTAGCCTAATAACCCCAATCCGCCATCCCCCAACATCACAAACACTAAATAATACTATAAACCCCTAAACCACCACCCTGCCACATCGCAAATAACCTAAATAAACTATTAACCCCTAAACTGTCATAACCCCTGAAGACTCAAAGTTATAAACTAACATCTAAACCTCCAAACGTAACCCCTAACTTAACCCAAATTAAAATCTGCCATTAGAATAAAAGGAAAAAGCTTTCATTCTATTGTCTGATTTGAATTTGCAGGAGCGAGCTACATTGTGTGTAATGACGCAATCGGGCCGGGCTGTGACTAGACAGCTGCCCAGATGCGCTCAGAGGGAAAACCAGACCCACTCAGTAGAGCACAGAGGGCGGGTTTGAAAACCCCTCTTTTTTTAATAAAAATTCCAGCTGCAATATTATGTTACATAAAGCTACCACTAATATACCACTATGTGCAGAATTAAATAACATTATTTTCTAGGTTTACTGGCCCTTTAATTACGATGCTATTTATTTACTAACACTTTCCACAGTCACAGCAACACTCTCCTTAGTTAGACATTGGTCTAATATGCTATCGGAATACAGTGAGTTGCAATATTTATTAGTTAATGAATAACATCATAAGTGTTGGTACAGTTATCATTCTCTTTTATTTTAAAGTTAGTATAACTCATCCCTACTTTGCCTAAACCCCATTGAAAATAACGATGACAATTAGACATGATGGTCAGTACGCGTATACACCTGTAATAAGCATTTCATTTCAGAAGAGACCCATTTTTTAGTGCAAACACTTTGCACATGGATAACACATTGTTATAGTTTTTTTTATACTTCAAGTTCTTAGCAAATCAATATAGGGAGGTATGTCTAATTTCAACCAATAACGTAATCATGATGACGAAGTTTCGTCACATGTTTTGTCCTGTCCAATGGTGACTCTCAAGATCCTGATAGGCTATATAATAGGCGTGTTATTAACACAACCTAATGATTGGTCAATTCAGTCTTTTTAAGAGTAGGTCCGATGACCACCGGGTTTGCCTTTTGAAAAAGCTTAGGCGAAATGCACATCAAGGCGACATTACTCTGAGCATAACATTACCATGTATATGTGTGAAAGATGTTCCAGATATACTTAGTTATACGATCTAATAGTGTGCATTTTACTGTGGGGACTGGGGTTTCTAAAATACCACGGTGGGGAGAATATCCCTTCTATTATATTACACGCCACCACCTCAACCTAGTTATTATGTTATGAGTCATAGTTTAGCTGTGTGAAAATTGTTCCACAGTAACTCGATATTTACCTGACTATTTATATTTACTGAGGGTTTATTTATATATGTTTTTTACAGACTAGATACCTATATTAGCCTAATACATGTACTATATATTGATATAGCTACATCAGTCTTATAGATAGACATTTTTTCTAGTTATCTAGTGCGGTCAGCTTTGTGAAATATATTCCACAGTGACTTAATGTTACTAAGTAAATAGATGGTATGACATTACTTGACTTTAGTGGGATTGTATCAACTATTATTCGACATATGTTATACATGTTATATATTATAGCCAGCTGTGTGAAATTTGTTCTACAGTGACTTTATATTTACCTGACCATTTATACTAACTGGAGGTCTATCTCTATAAGTTACTTACTTATTTACTTGACACCAACATTAATCTGACATGAATAATATATTGATTTTGCTATATCAGCTGAATAGATAGAAACTTTTTTAGTTATCTAATGTTGGCAGCTGGGTTCATTTGCTCCACAGTAACCTTACGTTACTTAGAATAAGTGGTATTATATTACTTGATTGATGGGACTGTGTCCCTATGTTTATACTAATTCTAAATAGAGATATCCTATAGACCCAGTCTCCTCACATATATATAGGGGGTGCTTCTCACCCATCATAATTTGGTACCTTTGGTATATTCTACATTATGCTCTTTTAATCTATTTTTGTATTACATTTTATCTTATATGTGAAGGGTATTTCACCTTCTTTTACCCATTTAATTAATAAAGGTTATATTTTATCCTCCTATATTGTCCTTTGTGTTGTTGCTTTGCATTGTGGGGGGATGGCTTTTTAGGGGTTAATAGTTTAATTAGGTTCTTTGCAACGTGGTGGGATGGTGGTTTAGGGGTTAATAGTATAATTTAGTATTTGCAATATGGGGGTTGGCAGTTTAGGAGTTAATATTTGGTTTAGATACTTTGCAATGTGGGGGGATGGCGGTTTAGGGGTTAATAGTTTATATTCATGTTTGTGATGTGGGGTGGCAGTTTAGGGGTTAATAGTATTATTTAGTGGTTGCAATGTGGGGGATGGTGGTTTAGGGGTTAATATGTTATTTAGGTACTTTGCAATGTGGGCAGATGGCCGTTTAGGGGTTAATATTTTTTAGGTACTTTGCAATGTGGGGGGATGGCGGTTTAGGGGTTAATACTATTATTTAGTGTTTGCGGTTTAGGGGAATGGTGGTTTAGGGTTAATATTTTATTTAGGTACTTTGCGATGTGGGGGGATGGCGGTTTAGCGATAATAGATTATATTAGTGTTTTCTATGTGGGAGGATGGCAGATTAGGGGTTAATAGTATTATTTAATGTTTGCCATGTTGAGGGGTGATGGTTTAGGGGTTAATATTTTATTTAGGTACTTTGCAATGTGGGGGGATGGCAATTTAGGGGTTAATAGTTTATATTAGTGTTTGCAATGTGGGGGGATGCAGTTTAGGGGCTAATAGTATTATTGTTTGCGATGTGGGCAGATGGCAGTTTAGGGGTTAATATTTAAGTAAGGTACTTTGGATGGGGGGGCTGACGGTTCGGGGGTTAATAGTTTATATTAGTGTTTGCAATGTTGTGGGATGGCGGTTTAGGGGTTAATAGTATTATTTAGTGTTTGCGATGTGGGGGTGGCGGTTTAGGGGTTAATATTTTATTTAGGTACTTTGTGATGTGGGGGGATGGTGGTTTAAAGGTTAATAGATTATTTATGAGTGTAAGTGTACTTTATAACGTATTTTTGTTGTGTTTTGTGCAACTTTTTATTTTCGGAATGAGACTACATCAATAAATATCCATCAACATTTATGTTTGAGTCATGTAATTTTACTAAGCAGCTGAGCAGGTAAATCTGACTTTTTTTTTGTCATGTCATTTCTTGTCAATTTGAATGGTTAATTATTATTGATGTTGTAATTATAGATATTTTGTTTTTTTAAAAAGCCACGCCAGTTTCAACAACTATAAAAATAATTTGTTTTACAGAAAGAAAACTGTCAGCCAGAAAGAAGAAACCGCATACAGAGTACTGTATAGGTGAGTAAATAGATTTGAACTTTTATAAAATAATGTTGAATTTTTATGACTCTAATGTAGGGTAATTTTATATATTTGTATCATTGTTTCAAGAGTACTTCAAACATGTTTTTATTTTTAAAAAGAGTATTAAAAACTTGGTTTATAACAGTAGAGGAATTACTTAACAGTGGACCCTGGTGGAAAAAAGGTAGTAAGCCATAGGTATAATATATGTGTCCCTTTATAATGATTCTGAGTATAGATTGATAGATGGACTACCAACCTGCACTAATAAAAGGCTCTCCTGCATTAGGATTGTTCTTATTCTACACACACCTATATATAGACTGATTGCTATGGGCCCACAAACGCTTGTGCCCAGGTGCCCCCGCACCTGCTGCACCAATGGTAATTTTGCCCCTGGCTTATAAAAAAACTAAATGTTTTTAGCTAGTGGCAAATAGAATTGCAATCTTTCTTGGGAAGAATACTGACCATGCTAATTAGCATACATTTGTGTAATTCATTATTCAGCATAACTCCAAACTAAAGCTGCTAAGAGAGATTTTAACAAGATTCAAACACACATGGAAGCATGACCGGGTTTTATTTCTATATTTATTCTTTATTATTTACTTTTACTCAAACCTTAGAAATATCGTCCTACTCTATAAAAAAATGGCTGGATTGCACCCTAGTTACATATTCTCATTTAGATAAAAAATCAGCCCAATGCAAAACTACTTCACGATTGTGACAATACGTGATCGTCATGCACACAATGCTTTTAAAAATGACAACCACATGTCGCCATCTGTGGGAGCGGTTTTACACTATTTGTAGTTTCCTTTTAGAATAGGCTTTTTTGGGGTGGCTTTTTTATTTTGGGGTATTTTTTGTAATGTTAGGGTTTATTATTTTTTGTAATTTTGGGAGGTGTGGTAATGGTTGGGTCTTTTTTTAGAAATAGTAGGTTTTTTTTTATAAAGTAAAATTTTATTTTTGTAATGTTAGTTATTTTTTAATGGTAATGTTAGTTTTTTTAATTTTAATAGTAATGTCAGACTTTTTTAGTTAAAAGGTAAGATTACGTTTTAGTTTTGTTATGGGAAGTTAGTTTTGCGATGTGGGGGGCTGCCGGTTAAGGGGTTAATAGTGCAAGGAGGTAGTTTACAATGTAGAGGGCTGGGGGTTTAGGGGTTAATAGTATATAAAGGTCATTTGCAATGTGGGGGGACTGGTGGTTTAAGGGTTCATAGTGAAGTTTAGTGCAAGTGTTTATCTGGACAAACTCTTTATGCGACCTTTCAGGTTGCCAAAAAAGTTTAAGCGGTAAATGCGATTGTGCTTGCATTCACTTTCAATTTGTAATACAAGTGCATATTACCGCTCTGTGATACCCATAGAAAATATAGGGAGCATAAATTACTGTGAGTTTGTGCACACCAATTTGCGGTAATTTTAACAGTGCACCACTTGTAATATGAATTTGAGCGTAAAGAACATTCTCTCAATCAGGTTTACATTCCTAGTGCTAACGATAATGCTCCACTTGTAATCTGGCCCTATATACCTTTTATAAGCATAGTTTTGAGGTTATTATATCCATAATGGCAGCACCCATGATTAGAGGGAGGTGCATGAAATGTATTTAGGGCCAGAGTGGAGCGCTAAATAAGTATTACAAGTTAAAAGCAATACGAACGCAAGCTCACATTCACATTGCTGGGAAGCATTGCACTCATGAGAGTGCACTTCCATTAGCTCCTATGCGAGACACGGCATGAGAACTCGCACAGCACTGGGGGTAAGTAGCGCAGCAATGTGCAGCAATGTGTAAATATATATGTACAGGCAGTCCCCAGGTTACGAACAAAATAGGTTCTGTAGGTTTGTTCTTAAAGTGATGGTAAACTCTTCAATATAACTTTTAAAAAAATTAAAGTTCATGCCATATTTTTTATAACCTTTTTTTTTTATTATTTTTTTATTCTTTTAAATACATTTTTTTTAATTCATCTAATATCTTTTAGATAATGATCCCCTGCCAGCCTCCCTCCTCTGTTTTTTTTTTCTTCCCTTTTTTCTGCCCAATCAAAAGCTTAGCCATCTGGACCATTGAACATATGTATTTCATTACAAGCATAGGCCTAGATTTAGAGTTTGGCGGTAGCCGTCAAAACCAGCGTTAGAGGCTCCTAACGCTGGTTTTGGCCGCCCGCTGGTATTTGGAGTCAGTCAGGAAAGGGTCTAACGCTCACTTTCCAGCCGCGACTTTTCCATACCGCAGATCCCCCTACGCCATTTGCATATCCTATCTTTTCAATGGGATCTTTCTAACGCCGGTATTTAGAGTCTTGGCTGAAGTGAGCGTTAGAAATCTAACGACAAAACTCCAGCCGCAGAAAAAAGTCAGTAGTTAAGAGCTTTCTGAGCTAACGCCGGTTTATAAAGCTCTTAACTACTGTGCTCTAAAGTACACTAACACCCATAAACTACCTATGTACCCCTAAACCGAGGTCCCCCCACATCACCGCCACTCTATTAAAATTTTTTAACCCCTAATCTGCCGCTCCATACACCGCCGCCACCTACGTTATCCCTATGTACCCCTAATCTGCTGCCCCTAATACCGCCGACCCCTATATTATATTTATTAACCCCTAATCTGCCGCCCTCAACGTCGCCGCCACCTACCTACACTTATTAACCCCTAATCTGCCGACCAGACCGCACCGCTACTATAATAAATGTATTAACCCCTAATCCGCCTCACTCCCGCCTCAATAACCCTATAATAAATAGTATTAACCCCTAATCTGCCCTCCCTAACATCGCCGACACCTAACTTAAAGCATTAACCCCTAATCTGCCGACCGGAGTTCACCGCTACTCTAATAAATTTTTTAACCCCTAAAGCTAATTCTAACCCTAACCCTAACACCCCCCTAAGTTAAATATAATTTTTATCTAACGAAATAAATTAACTCTTATTAAATAAATTATTCCTATTTAAAGCTAAATACTTACCTGTAAAATAAACCCTAATATAGCTACAATATAAATAATAATTATATTGTAGCTATTTTAGGATTAATATTTATTTTACAGGCAACTTTGTATTTATTTTAACCAGGTACAATAGCTATTAAATAGTTAATAACTATTTAATAGCTACCTAGTTAAAATAATTACAAAATTACCTGTAAAATAAATCCTAACCTTACAATTAAACCTAACACTACAATATCAATAAATTAATTAAATAAAATACCTACAATTATCTACAATTAAACCTAACACTACACTATCAATAAATTAATTAAATACAATACCTACAAATAAAAACAATGAAATAAACTAACTAAAGTACAAAAAATAAAAAAGAACTAAGTTACAAAAAATAAAAAAATATTTACAAACATTAGAAAAATATTACAACAATTTTAAACTAATTACACCTACTCTAAGCCCCCTAATAAAATAACATAGACCCCCAAAATAAAAAAATGCCCTACCCTATTCTAAAATTAAAATAGAAAAGCTCTTTTACCTTACTAGCCCTGAAAAGGGCCCTTTGCGGGGCATGCCCCAAAGAATTCAGCTCTTTTGCCTGTAAAAAAAAACATACAATACCCCCCCAACATTACAACCCACCACCCACATACCCCTAATCTAACCCAAACCCCCCTTAAATAAACCTAACACTAAGCCCCTGAAGATCTCCCTACCTTGTCTTCACCACGCCGGGTTCACCGATCGATCCAGAAGAGCTCCTCCGATGTCTTGATCCAAGCCCAAGCGGGGGGCTGAAGATGTCCATGATCCGACTGAAGTCTTCATCCAAGCGGGAGCTGAAGAGGTCCATGATCGGGCTGAAGTCTTCATCCAAGCGGGAGCTGAAGAGGTCCATGATCGGGCTGAAGTCTTCTATCAAGCGGCATCTTCAATCTTCTTTCTTCCGGATCATGTTCATCCCGCCGATGCGGAACATCCATCTTCACCGACGACTTCCCGACGAATGACGGTTCCTTTAAGGGACGTCATCCAAGATGGCGTCCCTCAAATTCCAATTGGCTGATAGGATTCTATCAGCCAACCGGAATAAAGGTAAGAAAATTCTGATTGGCTGATGGAATCAGCCAATCAGAATCAAGTTCAATCCGATTGGCTGATCCAATCAGCCAATCAGATTGAGCTCGCATTCTATTGGCTGATCGGAACAGCCAATAGAATGCGAGCTCAATCTGATTGGCTGATCGGATCAGCCAATCGGATTGAACTTGATTCTGATTGGCTGATTCCATCAGCCAATCAGAATTTTCCTACCTTAATTCCGATTGGCTGATAGAATCCTATCAGCCAATCGGAATTTGAGGGACGCCATCTTGGATGACGTCCCTTAAAGGAACCGTCATTCGTTGGGAAGTCGTCGGTGAAGATGGATGTTCTGCGTCGGCGGGATGAACATGGATCCGGAAGAAAGAAGATTGAAGATGCCGCTTGATAGAAGACTTCAGCCGGATCATGGACCTCTTCAGCTCCCGCTTGGATGAAGACTTCAACCGGATCATGGACATCTTCAGCCCCCGCTTGGGCTTGGATCAAGACATTGGAGGAGCTCTTCTGGATCGATCGGTGAACCCGGCGTGCTGAAGATAAGGTAGGAAGATCTTCAAGGGCTTAGTGTTAGGTTTATTTTAGGGGGGTTTGGGTTAGATTAGGGGTATGTGGGTGGTGGGTTGTAATGTTGGGGGGGGGGTATTGTATGTTTTTTTTTACAGGCAAAAGAGCTGAATTATTTGGGGCATGCCCCGCAAAGGGCCCTTTTCAGGGCTGGTGAGGTAAAAGAGCTTTTCTATTTTAATTTTAGGATAGGGTAGGGCATTTTTTTATTTTGGGGGTCTTTCTTATTTTATTAGGGGGCTTAGGGTAGGTGTAATTAGTTTAACATTGTTGTAATAGTTTTCTAATGTTTGTAAATATTTTTTTATTTTTTGTAACTTAGTTCTTTTTTATTTTTTGTACTTTAGTTAGTTTATTTCATTGTATTTATTTGTAGGTATTGTATTTAATTAATATATTGATAGTGTAGTGTTAGGTTTAATTGTAGATAATTGTAGGTATTTTATTTAATTTATTTATTGATAGTGTAGTGTTAGGTTTAATTGTAACTTAGGTTAGGATTTATTTTACAGGTAATTTTGTAATTATTTTAACTAGGTAACTATTAAATAGTTATTAACTATTTAATAGCTATTGTACCTGGTTAAAATAATTACAAAGTTGCCTGTAAAATAAATATTAATCCTAAAATAGCTACAATATAATTATAATTTATATTGTAGCTATATTAGGGTTTATTTTACAGGTAAGTATTTAGCTTTAAATAGGAATAAGTTATTTAATAAGAGTTAATTTATTTCGTTAGATTTAAATTATATTTAACTTAGGGGGGTGTTAGTGTTAGGGTTAGACTTAGCTTTAGGGGTTAATACATTTATTAGAGTAGCGGTGAGATCCGGTCTTCAGATTAGGGGTTCATTATTGTAGGTAGGTGGAGGCAACGTTGGGGGCGGCAGATTAGGGGTTAATAAATATAACATAGGGGTCGGCGGTGTTAGGGGCAGCAGATTAGGGGTACATAGGGATAACGTAGGTTGCGGCGGTGTACGGAGCGGCAGATTAGGGGTTAATAATAATATACAGGGGTCAGCGATAGCGGGGGCGGCAGATTAGGGGTTAATAAATATAACATAGGGGTCGGCGGTGTTAGGGGCAGCAGATTAGGGGTACATAGGGATAACGTAGGTTGCGGCAGTGTACGGAGCGGCAGATTAGGGGTTAATAATAATATGCAGGGGTCAGCGATAGCGGGGGCGGCAGATTAGGGGTTAATAAATATAACATAGGGGTCGGCGGGGTTAGGGGCAGCAGATTAGGGGTACATAGAGATAACATAGGCTGCGGCGGTGTACGGAGCGGCAGATTAGGGGTTAATAATAATATGCAGGGGTCAGCGATAGTTGTGGGGGGCAGATTAGGGGTTAATAAATATAACATAGGGGTCGGCGATGTTAGGGCAGCAGATTAGGGGTACATAGGGATAACGTAGGTGGCGGCGTTTTACGGAGCGGCAGATTAGGGGTTAAAAGTGTAATGCAGGGGTCAGCGATAGCGTGGGCGGCAGATTAGGGGTTAATAAGTGTAAGGCTAGGGGTGTTTAGACTCGGGGTACATGCTAGGGTGTTAGGTGCAGACTTAGGAAGTGTTTCCCCATAGGAAACAATGGGGCTGCGTTAGGAGCTGAACGCTGCTTTTTTGCAGGTGTTAGGTTTTTTTTCAGCTCAAACAGCCCCATTGTTTTCTATGGGGGAATCGTGCACAAGCACGTTTTTAAAGCTGGCCGCATCCGTAAGCACTGCTGGTATTTAGAGTTGCAGTGGCGGTAAATATGCTCTACGCTCCCTTTTTTGGAGCCTAACGCAGCCCTTCTGTGAACTCTAAATACCAGCGGTATTTAAAAGGTGCGGGGGAAAAAAAGCATGCGTAGCTAACGCACGCCTTTGGCCGCAGAACTCTAAATCTAGCTGATAGTAACCACAGCCTGTCAGTGCTTGTTACTGTTCTGCACGAGTAGCACAAAATATAGGATTTATAATTTACCTCAACTTATAGATGTTCAACAAAATTTTGTTGTTTTTCATAACCAAAGCACATACCTCCAATCAGCTCTTGTCTAAAATGACTTTAGCTTTTAGAACCAACTAAACACCTATTACTACACAGGAGCGATCAAGCTCCCCTAGTAACATGTGTTCACAAGCCCCTTATATTTCTATCCGGTCAGCTAAGTGAACAGATGATTAGAAGATTCTCTGTTTACTTGCATAAAGTTTATTCTACTGAATAATCCCTAAGGAACATTATCTAAGCAATAAAGCCAAGGAAGTTGAATCATCACATCACACACACACACACACACACACACATATATATATATATATATATATATATATATATATATATATATATATATATATATATATATAGATAGATAGATAGATAGATAGATAGATAGATAGATAGATAGATAGATAGATAAAAAACAATCACATACAATCCAGCGTACACAGTGGGTTAAAATAACATAATCAAACGAGAGGGACAAATCCCACAAAAGGAGGCTTGAGTGCGGTGAACGGACTCCAAATGTAAGGAAAACGCTGAATGAGGGTGAAGGATCCTCTGTTTTGCTTTTAGCATTTCTTTCTTTCATGTGATTGGCAAGAGTCCATGAGCTAGTGACGTATGGGATATATAATCCTACCAGGAGGGGCAAAGTTTCCCAAACCTCAAAATGCCTATAAATACACCCCTCACCACACCCACAATTCAGTTTTACAAACTTTGCCTCCTATGGAGGTGGTGAAGTAAGTTTGTGCTAAGATTTCTACGTTGATATGCGCTTCTCAGCATTGTTGAAGCCCGATTCCTCTCAGAGTACAGCGAATGTCAGAGGGACGTGAAGGGAGTATCACTTATTGAATACGATGATTTCCCTAACGGGGTCTATTTCATAGGTTCTCTGTTATTGGTCATAGAGATTCATCTCCTACCTCCCTTTTCAGATCGACGATATACTCTCAATTTACCATTACCTCTACTGATAACTGTTTCAGTACTGGTTTGGCTATCTGCTATATGTGGATGGGTGTCTTTTGGTAAGTATGTTTTTTATTACTTAAGACACCTCAGCTATGGTTTGGTACTTTATGCATTTATATAAAGTTCTAAATATATGTATTGTACTTATATTTGCCATGAGTCAGGTTCATGTATTTCCTTCTGCAGACTGTCAGTTTCATATTTGGGGAATATAAACATTTTTTAAGAAATGTTTTTCTTAACTGGGGTTTAGTCTTTTTCTCAATTGACTACTTCTTGCAAATTGCGGGAGGTATTAGGCCCGCGGGTGCGCCAAATGCTAAACTTTATTGCGTCATTCTTGGCGCGAGAATTTTATTGGTACGAAAAATACGTCTATGACGCAAGTTCGTCATTTCCGGCGTCATAGTTGACGCCGAAGCCTTACACACGGTTGCGTCATTTCCGGTTATTATTGGCGGCAAAAAAAGTTTTTAATTACGTTGTGCGTCATACTTGGCGCAAAACTTTTTCATTATTTTAATACCCCATTGATGTTTGCCTCTTGCCTTTTTCTCTATCAGAGGGCTATGGTATTTGCATTTTTTCCCATTCCTGAAACTGTCATATAAGGAAATTGATAATTTTGCTTTATATGTTGTTTTTTCTTTTACATTTTGCAAGATGTCTCAATCTGCTCCTGCCTCAAATTGGAATGAATCCAAGCCATTTAAGAAACCAAAGTCAGCCCCTAAGTCCGCATGAAGGTGCGGCCCTCATTCCAGCTCAGCTGGTAGGGGGCAGATTAAGGTTTTTCAAGGATATTTGGATAAATTCTGTCCAAAATCAATGGATTCAGAGCATTGTCTCTCAAGGGTATCGAATGCGATTCAGAGTAAGAGAGAGTAAGACTCTCACGTATCCCAGCAAATCCAGTAAAAGCTCAGGCTTTCCTGAAGTGTGTTTCAGACCTGGAGTCTTCAGGGGTAATCATGCCAGTTTACCCCTGGTAAAGGTTTGGGGTTTTATTCAAATCTATTCATTGTCCCAAAGAAGGAAAATGTATTCAGATCAGTTCTGGATCTGAAAATTTTGAATCGTTATGTTAGAGTACCAACTTTCAAGATGGTGACTATAAGGACTATTCTGCCTTTTGTTCAGCGAGGACATTATATGTCCACAACAGACTTGCAGGATGCATACCTTAATATTCCAATTCATCCAGAACATTATCAGTTTCTGAGATTCTCTTTTCTAGACAAGCATTATCAATTTGTTGCTCTTCCATTTGGCCTAGCAATAGCTCCAAGAATCTTTTCAAAGGTTCTAGGTGCCCTACTCTCTGTAATCAGAGAACAGGGTATTGCGGTGTTTTCTTATTTGGATGATATCTTGGTACTAGCTCAGTCTTTACGTTCTGCAGAATCTCACACGAATCAACTAGTGTAGTTTCTTTGGAAACATGGTTGGAGGATCAATTTATCAAAAAGTTTCTTGATTCCTCAGACAAGGGTCACCTTTTTAGGCTTCCAGATAGATTCAGTGTCCATGACTCTGTCTCTAACAGACAAGATACGTTTAAAATTGGTTGCAGCCGTGGGGAACTTCCGGGCAGCGGCCATGATAGGCTGCAAAATCTTCAGCTCCTCTAACTCTCTGTTCCAAATTGAGTAAAACTCCTTCTTTATCATTCCATTACCTATACTTTTTGGATTAAGGATACACAGCATAGAATGCTCTCCCATTGCATAACGTTATTTTTGGAACTAAGACCATACACAGCATCCCGGCACAACTTAAGGATTGCGGCCTACCATCCCACAACCCCCCGGCGGGAGGCCGTTGCACTCCTGTCGTTACTATGCAGTGATACACCGCAAACACACTGCAAAAATATATGCCTAGACTATTGCATACTGACTATCCCCTGAGGACAATATATCTACTATGGATCCCATTTACCTCCTCAACGAAATAAGCTGTTTGCTCCTACGCTATCGAGAGGAATTCTTTGAGGCACTCTGCAAGTTATCAAACACTCCCTCAGAAGTTACCACTTTGAGTGCAACCTTACCAACCCCGACAAGCGCCCCAGAGGATCGGAGCGCAGTGACTAGCTCGGATGGCAAACTATTATCTCCTCAGAGTCCCACGCCTGTGGGGCTAGTGCTTTTGCCAGCCATAGCGGAGGAGCCGGAGGTTGAAAACATTATAGAGCTAAGAGCATCCCCCGCGCTACCTATGCACTGCCGTGCTGGAGCTATTGAACACATCGAAGCTGAATTTGCAGAGTCCCAGCTGTGTTGTGCAGTGGGTCAGAAGATAACCCTGAAAAGGCTAGAAAACTTCACGAGCAACCCGGGTCCAGACACTCAAGACAGAAGTGGCGATCCAGCATCATACTCATGGTCTCAGCCAGCTCTGACGCCACTCTCTGTTATCGGCCTGGCTGGGCTGATACCACCAAGACCACAATACCTGGTAATGTTTAGAAGCCGAAGGTGGCCTGACAGAGGACGCTTACCTCAGATGGCGTCGCTTCTGTTAGCTAAGTGGTGCGTGCCAGGGTCGGTACTCCACACACAACAGCAGCCGATGGGTTGTGCAGATACCATGGCTAACGCCCGGATCATGAAGACAGGGGTAGGTTGATGAGGCTTATCGACCGCAAGTGCTAATCTGCAGCGGGTATGTTATGGAGCCCACTGCTCATCTAATTATCATTAGACTGCCAAGTTTGTGGACACATTTTCCAAAGCACGACTCCCTTTCCCTATAATTGCTAAGGAACGGTAAATATGACTTAATAAGAGCAACAGAACTTGAAACACGGAGTTACTCCATCTTATCTTACCCTCTGAACACCTGTTTACTGGATGCTTATACTGTTTTTACAATTTTCAATAAGACTGCTATGCTTGGTTACCTAGTAGGGGTCTGAGGGGTGTTGGGTTCGATGTTTAGATGATTTGCATGTAATTTTATATTTTATTTTCAGTTTGTCACTTGCCAATTTTAAGAATGATTCTATCACTCTATCATATAGGGTTTATCATAGTGCTTTGAGTTTGTATATTATATTATTATGCAGTCCTTCCCTATGGTCCTAGGTCAGTATCCAGCATAAATATGTTTGCCCTCTCACCATCACCCTGCTCCCATATGAAGGTATCTCTTTTGAGGAATGCTGTTGTTTAACCACTTAGATATCTCATCAAGAGCCAGCCCAAGACTTCATCTACATCTCCTCATCTGAACACATGTGGTAATATAATTAATACGCCTCACATTGCAATAACCTCACTGATCTCTTGGTAAAACATCCCTCACTATCTAATACATATGGGCTGGTCATACTGTGTAGTCAACACTGATTTTACTGAGTTCTCTGAGATGCTAGCTAAGTACACTGATCGTAGTAAAGTCAGAAGCATTGGGTTTGCTGGAACGCTGTTTCTAGGCTTGCTTTTGCCAGTACTATATTTTATTTCTTAGAAGAACTATATGTAGAGTCCCAGCACCAGCATATGGCATTACTAATATACCTATTTTGCTTCATGGTTACCCTAGAAAATAATCCTTGGGCCTTTTTATTAGTCTTTGGAGGTCACCGCCTACGGCCGGGGCGGTGCGATCTAACATTCATCGCCAATCCGAGGATCCCCTTTTTATAAACATCTAAGTAAATGTATGTCTGGGTAGCTTTATTTGTCTAGCTTGCTTTATAAATTTATTGAGCAAGGAATTAGCACACTACAATCCGCCAATATGAGTGACTTAGTATATAAGGCCTTCATAGTTTATAGACTTAGCACTTAGTGACTACCACCAATGCATCTCACGGAAAGTTGAACTCCATATACTCCATAATTAGGATATGGCCATATATTACCATGTCTATCGCACTCCTCTAGTCTTAAGGTCTTTAATTCTCATCTTTAAATATGAGATGTTTGCACAACATTAGTAGAGCTACTAGCCAATTCTCAAATGGTTGTCAAGGGAGCTGGTACTGCTTTGGCACTAAAAAATGACACACTCTCTCGCAACTTGTACTATATATTTAGACTCCCATATAACCTGCATATTCCATACTCCATATCATCTCCCTTAGGGCTAAAGAGGGGTTTTTGAAATAGGTCTTGGTCCACATGTAAGGTTTTTATTTCATAGTTATGGTTACGGTTTACATTCAATTAGGGGATAGTCGGCTATTTTTCGCATAAATAAATATATCATTACCATGTTATCTTTTTTTTTTTTTTACATACTATTTAAAGTGTGCATAACCTAGTGCATAACCTATGTTAATTATTTAAAAAATGAGGTTTGTTTGGGGACCCAAAAGTGGTCTCCCTCATTTCATGGTAACCTTCTCTAACTGGCTTAAACTACTTAGATATGAGGTCTAAGAGTGGCCTCCTAAGATCAATAGAAGGTTCACATTTAAATTGGCAAATCACCATAATACATCAGAGTGGTTTACTAATGCTTATTTTCTTGTTTTTGGATTGCCTGTATACACTCGCTATTGTATAGTACTTGAAACTCCTTGTATTTACTAACTGTGTATGATGTACTTTCTTTTTATTTTGTGATTTGTCTGTTGAAACCTCAATAAAAAAAAAAAAAAAATTGGTTGCAGCCTGCCGGCACCTTCAGTCTCAGTCATTCCCTTCAGTGGCTATGTGCATGGAAGTTTTAGGTCTCATGACTGCAGCATCGGATGCGATCCCCTTTGCTCATTTTCACATGAGACCTCTACAGCTTTGTATGCTGAACCAATGGTGCAGGGATTATACAAAGATATCACAATTAATATCCTTAAATCCCAATGTACGACACACTCTGACGTGGTGGATAGATCACCATCGTTTAGTTCAAGGGGCTTCTTTTGTTCGGTCAACCTGGACTGTGATCTCAACAGATGCGAGTCTTTCAGGTTGGGAAGCTGTTTGGGGATCTCTGACAGCACAAGGGGTTTTGAAATCTCAAGAGGCGAGATTACCAATAAATATTTTAGAACTCCGTGCAATTCTCAGAGCTCTTCAGTTTTGGCCTCTGTTAAAGAGAGAACCGTTCATTTGTTTTCAGACAGACAATATCACAACAGTGGCATATGTCAATCATCAGGGTGGGACTCACAGTCCCCAAGCTATGAAAGAGGTATCTTGGATACTTGCTTGGGTGGAATCCAGCTCCTGTCTAATCTCTGTGGTGCATATCCCAGGTGTAGACAATTGGGAGGTGGATTAGCTCAGCCATCAAACTTTACATCCAGGGGAGTGGTCTCTCCATCCAGATGTATTTTCTCAGATTGTTCAGATGTGGGGTCTTCCAGAGATAGATCTCATGGCCTCACATCTAAACAAGAAACTTCCCAGATACCTGTCCAGGTCCAGGGATGTTCAGGCAGAAGCAGTGGATGCGCTGACACTTCCTTGGTGTTATCATCCTGCTTACATTTTCCCGCCTCTAGTTCTCCTTCCAAGAGTGATCTCCAAAATCATCATGGAACAATCGTTTGTGTTGCTGGTGGCTCCAGCATGGCCACACAGGTTTTGGTATGCAGCTCTGGTTCGGATGTCCAGTTGCCAGCCTTGGTCACTTCCGTTAAGGCCGGACCTACTGTCTCAAGGTCTGTTTTTCCATCAGGATCTCAAATCATTAAATTTGAAGGTATGGAAATTGAACGTTTAGTACTAAGTCATAGAGGTTTCTCTGACTCAGTGATTAATACTATGTTACAAGCTCGTAAATCTGTCTCTAGAAAAATTTATTATAGAGTTTGGAAGACTTACATTTCATGGTGTTCTTCTCATAAATTCTCTTGGCATTCTTTTAGAATTCCTAGAATTTTACAGTTTCTTCAGGATGGTTTGGATAAGGGTTTGTCCTTGAAGGGACAAATCTCTGCTCTTTCTGTTTTATTTCACAGAAAGATTGCTATACTTCCTGATATTCACTGTTTTGTACAGGCTTTAGTTCGTATTAAATGTGTCATTAAATCAATTTCTCCTCCTTGGAGTCTTAATTTGGTTCTGAAAGCTTTACAGGCTCCTCCATTTGAGCCTATGCATTCTTTGGACATTAAACTACTTTCTTGGAAAGTGTTGTTCCTTTTGGCTATCTCTTCTGCTATAAGAGTTTGTGAGCTATCTGCTCTTTCTTGTGAGTCTCCTTTTCTGATTTTTCATCTGGATAAGGCAGTTTTACTGACTTCTTTTAAATTTTTACCTAAGGTTGTGAATTCTAACATTAATAGAGAAATTGTTGTCCCTTCCTTGTGTCCTAATCCTAAGAATTCTTTGGAAAGATCCTTACATTCTTTGGATGTGGTAAGAGCTTTGAAATATTATGTGGAAGCTACTAAAGATTTCAGGAAGACTTCCAGTCTATTTGTTTTATTTTCTGGTCCTAGGAAAGGTCAGAAGGCTTCTGCTATTTCCTTGGCTTCTTGGTTGAAACTTTTGATTCATCAAGCTTATTTGGAATCGGGTCAGGCCCCGCCTCAGAGAATTACAGTTCATTCTACTAGATCAGTCTCCACTTCATGGGCTTTTAAGAATGAAGCTTCAGTTGATCAGATTTGCAAAGCGGCAGCTTGGTCCTCTTTGCATACATTTACAAAATTTTACCGTTTTGATGTATTTGCTACTTCAGAAGCAGTTTTTGGTAGAAAAGTTCTTTAGGCAGCTGTTTCAGTTTGATTCTTCTGCTTTTGATTTATTTTATTTTTTTCATTTATGAGAATAACCTTTTTTTTTGGGTTGTGTATTAATTTTTTCAGCGGAAAATGGCTGTTTTTATTTTTATCCCTCCCTCTCTAGTGACTCTTGCGTGGAGTTCCACATCTTGGGTATTGCTATCCCATACATCACAAGCTCATGGACTCTTTCCAATTACATGAAAGAAAACATAATTTATGTAAGAACTTACCTGATAAATTCATTTCTTTCATATTGGCAAGAGTCGATGAGGCTCACCCTTTTTATGGTGGTTATGATTTTTTGTATAAAGCACAATTATTTTCAAATTTCTTTTGTTGATGCTTTCTACTCCTTTCTTTATCACCCCACTGCTTGGCTATTCATTAAACTGAATTGTGGGTGTGGTGAGGGGTGTATTTATAGGCATTTTGAAGTTTGGGAAACTTTGCCCCACCTGGTAGGATTGTATATCCCATACGTCACTAGCTCATGGACTCTTGCCAATATGAAAGAAATTAATTTATCAGGTAAGTTCTTAAATAAATTATGTTTTCTGCACAGTTTTCAAATACTTTGTTTCTCTCGGATCTATTTACTAAAGACACTGACACCATTGGGTTTAAATTAAAAGAAGAGGACCAGGGTAAGCTTTTAGGCATGTTGGGTTGTGTTCAAATTATAAGTTTAAAGTAAACTGTGCGCTAACACGGCAAGCGCAAAAAGCCCAGCTTAGAATATCACGCGCTCGATAACCTATTCCCCCATAGTAGTCAATAGAGCAAAAAAGTGTGGAAGGGGGGAAACGCTTGCGGGCAAACATGATTGCATAGTCTCAAGTGCACTAACACAACATGGAAATATAAATATTTCACATTCCAATGTTCTTTACATATTAACTTTATATAGTTGCGGCGGGGTCCGGGAGCGGCGGGATAGGGGTTAAACATTTCAGTATACAGGGAGTGCAGAATTATTAGGCAAATGAGTATTTTGACAACATCATCCTCTTTATGCATGTTGTCTTACTCCAAGCTGTATAGGCTCGAAAGCCTACTACCAATTAAGCATATTAGGTGATGTGCATCTCTGTAATGAGAAGGGGTGTGGTCTAATGACATCAACACCCTATATCAGGTGTGCATAATTATTAGGCAACTTCCTTTCCTTTGGCCAAATGGGTCAAAAGAAGGACTTGACAGGCTCAGAAAAGTAAAAAATAGTGAGATATCTTGCATAGGGATGCAGCACTCTTAAAATTGCAAAGCTTCTGAAGCGTGATCATCGAACAATCAAGCGTTTCATTCAAAATAGTCAACAGGGTCGCAAGAAGCGTGTGGAAAAACCAAGGCGCAAAATAACTTCCCATGAACTGAGAAAAGTCAAGCGTGCAGCTGCCAAGATGCCACTTGCCACCAGTTTGGCCATATTTCAGAGCTGCAACATCACTGGAGTGCCCAAAAGCACAAGGTGTGCAATACTCAGAGACATGGCCAAGGTAAGAAAGGCTGAAAGACGACCACCACTGAACAAGACACACAAGCTGAAACGTCAAGACTGGGCCAAGAAATATCTCAAGACTGATTTTTCTAAGGATTTATGGACTGATGAAATGAGAGTGAGTCTTGATGGGCCAGATGGATGGGCCCGTGGCTGGATTGGTAAAGGGCAGAGAGCTCCAGTCCGACTTAGACGCCAGCAAGGTGGAGGTGGAGTACTGGTTTGGGCTGGTATCATCAAAGATAAGCTTGTGGGGCCTTTTCGGGTTGAGGATGGAGTCAAGCTCAACTCCCAGTCCTACTGCCAGTTTCTGGAAGACACCTTCTTCAAGCAGTGGTACAGGAAGAAGTCTGCATCCTTCAAGAAAAACATGATTTTCATGCAGGACAATGCTCCATCACACGCGTCCAAGTACTCCACAGCGTGGCTGGCAAGAAAGGGTATAAAAGAAGAAAATCTAATGACATGGCCTCCTTGTTCACCTGATCTGAACCCCATTGAGAACCTGTGGTCCATCATCAAATGTGAGATTTACAAGGAGGGAAAACCGTACACCTCTCTGAACAGTGTCTGGGAGGCTGTGGTTGCTGCTGCACGCAATGTTGATGGTGAACAGATCAAAACACTGACAGAATCCATGGATGGCAGGCTTTTCAGTGTCTTTGCAAAGAAAGGTGGCTATATTGGTCACTGATTTGTTTTTGTTTTGTTTTTGAATGTCAGAAATGTATATTTGTGAATGTTGAGATGTTATATTGGTTTCACTGGTAAAAATAAATAATTGAAATGGGTATATATTTGTTTTTTGTTAAGTTGCCTAATAATTATGCACAGTAATAGTCACCTGCACACACAGATATCCCCCTAAAATAGCTATAACTAAAAACAAACTAAAAACTACTTCCAAAACTATTCAGCTTTGATATTAATGAGTTTTTTGGGTTCATTGAGAACATGGTTGTTGTTCAATAATAAAATTAATCCTCAAAAATACAACTTGCCTAATAATTCTGCACTCCCTGTAAATCTAGGCCAATTAGTATAGGTGCTAAGAGCCACCCTCCATTACCATAGAACAGAAACTGTAAATAAACAAGTAAAACAAACAATACCAGCACTATGCAGTGCTTATTGTGAAAGAAGCATAAATAGATAAATCAATAATTGATATAAAATGGTACAAAATGCTATATAAAAAACAGCACAAAGAGCATATCACCTTTATATGCCCGGGTGTTCTACTTAACTGTTAGAATATATAATGCCCCCAATACATATATATTAAATAATAGAGAATGATCATGAAACAGAGTACTTGGTAAATCAGTTCTGTCAAACTGTATTAGATGTGAAAAATCTCCATAACCTTTAGTGTTCCCAGAGACCGATATCCAGGATTTAAGACTGTATATGAAAAATCTCACATTGTCAGATCAACAAGATCTAATGGATCCAATGGTGTGGAGGTGCCGCTCTCTGTACAGGAACCAACTTCCACTTGAACTCCCAGCAGCTGACTATAAAGAAAGAACAGACAAAAGCGCACCTCCTCTAACTGTAGCGTTTTATTACTCAAGATTAAAAAGCGCAAATGCAACTTCACTTACAAGAAACAAGAAACATCAAAGTCTTTAAAATCACAAGGTGCTGCAGTTCAAACCTCGGATACCTCGCTCCTTCAGCCCTACATGAAAATCCTCTAATGAGTAAAGATTCTGTGTGGCCATGCGGGTAAGAGGTGAATACAGAACGTCCGTGGATCACGCCAGGTGTCGACGTACAGATCTAGCCTTGAAGAAGAAAAATCTTCTTACTTCTTCCCTCTGCCCCACACAATATTATTCCAGTCCATTAAAATACACTTTTCCTAGGGTTTTAAAATGTTTTGGATTTATCATATTCAACAGCCTTGACTATTATTTGTTGGCATAGATAGGTCCTTTTAATCTCTTTTTGTTCAAGCTCAATTCACATGTGTATAAGTACAAACATTTACTAGTTTAATAAAAAGAAAAAATTATACTTCAAATGGTACTTTTAAACTTTTCAAGCAAACCCATAACACTATGAGATGAGTATGAAGTTTCTGCAAAGAAATTTCTTAAGAATTGGAATCAAGTCCAGGGCTGTAACTGCACTAATCCCAAGTGTAGCAGCTGGGACAATGACTTCTAGGGAGCCCACCTATCCAGCCATAAGTATTTTGTGGAATATGTAATCAGGAATGTGGAATAATGATGTATCTTTTATGGTGGTATTAAGAGTTAATGGTACTGTTGATATGAGGTGGGAACTAAAACAGACTTTGCCCTGGGGTCCAGTGAGGATTAGGTACACCTTTGTGGAGGATTGTTCCATAGCTACATCATTTTGTATCTCCCTGAAAATAAATAGGTTGGTTTTATAAAATGAAGAAATTGTTTCACAGAAATTGGAATACTAGAACAAAAGGTCATGAATTGAACTCAGGCTCAGGCGACCACAGGCTACTAAGAAAAAATTGTAACAGCATCCTTTTTAAAATATATTGCAGCAGATTTTATGATGTTCACTTGAAAAATGAGCTTCCTCACCAGGAACAGACTTATCAATTGGAACTGATCAGGTTATGAATGTTTGCTTTGTTAACATGTATATTGCATTTAATATCAACATCTCATGTAACCATTTAAATTAGTTTTCCTCAAAAAGAATATAAATCCACATTATAAAGTTTATAAAACTAATTTTCATTCTCTATACAGACCTTAATTACCAGTGGTGCCCTACTGACAGCGCAGGGGGCACTATCAATATCACAGCACAGAGCTAATATTACCTTGCAATCTGGTATTACAAATCCATGGTAAAACAGAATAACCATAGAATGTTTAGGGATCCAGTATTTAGCGCTGACGCTTGAATGCTTATACCACAGAAACGAAACTTATAACGTGTGCGGAATAGAATGCGTAAAAAAAAAGTAAAAAATTAGCGTGCAAGTGAAAATGACCCCTGCTAACTATAGAACTTCGGATTTTGCGACTGTGTTCATTCTTCTCTCTATATTTTGCAATGGAGAGCACAATTCAAGAAACAAAAATGTAACACCTATTGCATGCAAGCTAACCCGACACTGCATTATACTTGTGATATACCATATAACTTTGAACCCTTATAACTTTTTTTATCAATATTTATATCAATATTTTTATTATATAGTGTATATATGCTAATACCACAGAAAGTAAACTTGTAACGTGTGCGGAATAGAATGCGTAAAAAAGAAGTAAAAAGTTAGCATGCAAGCGAAAATGACCCATGCTAACTTTAGGACTTCAGATTTTGCAACTGCGTTCATTCTTCTCTCTATATTTTTCAGTTGAGAGCACAATTAAAAAAACAAAAACTTAACATCTATTGCTCGCAAGCTAACCTGACACCGTGTTAGACTTGTGATATACCAGATGATATTGGAATGTTGAAGTATGCGGTATCTAAAACACTGATAAAACAGTGGTAAACCCACTGAGAAACGTGTTACTTTTAATAAACCTGTTTTATACTTGGAACTGTTGCCATCACTGTGTACTTTTGTAAACACATAGTCACAGTTTTAATCTCCTGCTTTCCTACATTTGGATTGTCTTCCTTCCTGTTATCCGTCTGTGCTTTCAGCTGCATTCTGGGTGGATTACTACACAGGGGCCTCTAGTTATCAAGCCGTCAACCGCAAATACGCTGGAATTCCGCAGCGTATTTGTGGCGAGGCTGATTCGCCTTAGTTATCAAGCCCTACTGCCCGGCAAAAGTAGAATCTAGTGACGTAACCTACGATCCGCCGGACTCAGTCCGACACAGATCGATGCTTATGTCACTACAGATGTTCCGAACGCAAGTTCGGCACAATCTGACTACTTTTGGTATTTATTAAACTACTACCAGGTACGCTCGCCACTATTCCGGGCCAGTGTACCTGGATTTCAATCCGTCGCCCTGGAGGCGGCGGATCCCATAGGAATCAATGGGAGTCTGACCATAGCGAAAGCCCATGTTCGCTGCTGCCTAATATCCCATTGATTCCTATGGGAAACGTCTGCACCTAACACCCTAACATGTAGCCCGAGTCTAAACACCCCTAATCTGCCCCCCTACACTGCCGCAACTAAATAAAGTTATTACCCCCTAAACTGCCGCTCCCGGACCCCGCCGCAACCTACATTATACATATTAACCTCTAATCTGCCGCCCCCTATACCGCCGCCACCTACATTATACATATTAACCCCTAATCTGCCGCCCCCTATACCGCCGCCACCTACATAAACTAATTAACCCCTATCCTGTGGATCCCGAACCCCGCCGCAACTAAATAAATTGTTTAACCCCTAAACCACCACTCCCGGACCCCGCCGCAACTATAATACATATGTTAACCCCTAAACCGCCGCTCCCGGACCCCGCCGCCACCTATATAATACCTATTAACCCCTATCTTCCCCCCTACCCCGCCGCCACTATAATAAAATTATTAACCCCTAAACCTGAGTCTAACACTAACTCTAACACCCCCCTAACTTAAATATTAATTAAATAAATCTAAATAATATTACTCTTATTAACTAAATTAATCCTATTTAAAACTAAATACTTACCTATAAAATAAACCCTAAGATAGCTACAATATAACTAATAATTACATTGTAGCTATTTTCGGATTTATAATTATTTTACAGGCAACTTTGTATTTATTTTAACTAGGTACAATAGTTATTAAATAGCTATTAACTATTTAATAACTACCTAGCTAAAAGAAATACAAATTTACCTGTAAAATAAAAACTAACCTAAGTTACAATTAGACCTAACACTACACTATAATTAAATAAATTATTCCTATTTAAAACTAAATACTTACCTGTAAAATAAACCCTAAGATAGCTACAATGTAATTAATAATTACTTTGTAGCTATTTTAGGATATATTTTTATTTTGCAGGCAAGTTTGCATTTATTTTAACTAGGTACAATAGTTATTAAATAGTTATTAACTATTTAATAACTACCTAGCTAAAAGAAATACAAAATTACCTGTAAAATAAATCCTAACCTAAGTTACAATTAAACCTAACACTACACTATCATTAAATTAATTAAATAAATTACCTACAAATACCTACAATTAAATACAATTAAATAAACTAAACTAAATTACAAAAAACAAACAAACACTAAATTACAGAAAATAAAAAAGAATTACAAGAATTTTAAACTAATTACACCTAATCTAAGCCCCCTAATAAAATAAATAAAATAAAAAAATAATAAAAGTCCCTACCCTATTCTACATTACAAAGTAATCAGCTCTTTTACCAGCCCTTAAAAGTGCTTTTTGCGGAGCATTGCCCCAAAGTAATCAGCTCTTTTACCTGTAAAAAAAAAATACAACCCCCCATTGAACTTCAGTCTGATTGGCTGATTGAATCAGCCAATCAGATTTTTCCTACCTTAATTCCAATTGGCTGATAGAATCCTATCAGCCAATCGGAATTCGAGGGACGCCATCTTGGATGACGTCATTTAAAGGAACCGTCATTCGTCGTTAATCCGTCGGCCAGGAAGGATGCTCCGCGCCGGAGGTCTTGAAGATGAAGCCGCTCCTCATCGGATGGATGAAGATAGAAGATGCCGCTTTGGATGAAGATGTCTGCTGGTCCGGATGTCCTCTTCTGCCCAGATAGGATGAAGACTTCTGCTGGTCTGGATGTCCTCTTCTGCCCCATCGGATGAAGACTTTGGCCCGGCGGGGTGAAGACGACTCAAGGTAGGGAGATCTTCAGGGGGTTAGTGTTAGGTTTATTTAAGGGGGTTTGGGTGGGTTAGAGTAGGGGTATGTGGGTTTTAATGTTGGGGGGTGTTTTTTTTTTTTACAGGTAAAAGAGCTGATTACTTTGGGGCAATGCCCCGCAAAAAGACCTTTTATGGGCTGGTAAAAGAGCTGATCACTTTGTAATGTAGAATGGGGTAGGGACTTTTATTATTTTGGGTTTTTTTTATTTTATTAGGGGGCTTAGATTAGGTGTAATTAGTTTAAAATTCTTGTAATTCTTTTTTAATTTTCTGTAATTTAGTGGGGGGGTTTTTGTAATTTAGTTTAGTTTATTTAATTGTATTTAATTGTAGGTATTTGTAGGTAATTTATTTAATGATAGTGTAGTGTTAGGTTTAATTGTTACTTAGGTTAGGATTTATTTTACAGGTAATTTTGTATTTCTTTTAGCTAGGTAGTTATTAAATAGTTAATAACGGGGGGGGGCGGAGCCAGCTATCCAGGGAAATGGATGTGTGTGTGAAGAGCTCCTGGCATGAATATGTTTAAAAAGAATGCTTAATGGCCCTTAATAACCCTAAGCACATTATAAGGAGACATCTTCTACTTTTAGAATAGCTGGAGCTATTTGCACTTATTGTATGGGCATTTTTGGCTCTAACAGCTAGTTTGTGAGACTACCATCATGGAGGCCTTGATCAACTGGGAAACGGCAATGACACATCTTCTAAATGAACACTTCACCAGTTTGACTGCGACACTGCGTGAGTGTTGTAAAACTACCGCAGTAAGAGATGACATGCTTCCACAAAAAACGGATTGGTGTACCACTATTGCTATAGAGAATGTTGATGCTCTCACAGACCGGGACAAGTGTGTAGAACCTTCTAATTCCTGGGACCTGTGCTGTCGGGTGGTTTCCCCCCAGCGAGCGGATGCTTCCATTTGTCTCGATAGAGATATGATGAGCCACACTCTACTGGATCGTATAGAGGAAAAGCACCCTCATGGTACAAACTCAGTCTTGCTCATTTCAATTTTACAGCCATATATCATGAGACAGGGACATACCTTACCACTCCTAAATTGGGCTTCAGCAGATATGCCGGTCTCATGTTCCTGTTGCGCCTTGGAGGCTCCTTTTTTGCCTTGCATGTATGGAACTGTGGTCAGTGAACAGGGATTGCGGCAGATAAATATTGCAGATCAACTGCATAAGCTGGGTATTGGCTGAGGTGGAAGGATATATGCTGTATGGGTCTTGGTGAGAAACATGGACACAAGAAGATTTGATATAGGGTGATAAGAAGGTTATATGTCTGTTTCTATTCATTGCAGCCTATGTTGGGAAATTGCATGCTCTGAACAATACATATTTACCAAGTGACCTACACTACGATATATGATCTTGCTTTTAAAATATGTTCAAAGTGGGCAAGGTTTAAAAATTTAAGTTGCAGATATCTTTTAGCACTGGGGTCTTTTCATGATGGCAACAATGCCGGATGTATGGGTTCCCTGCTCAGTACGGGACAGTTACTTTGATCTAGGTTGTTTCTATATCAATCAAGTTATATGTTATATGATGTGCCTAAATGTATCCATATGTCAGACTTTAAGTTATGTATGCTACAAATAAATATTTCATTGTTTAATTAGTTTATAGGCATGTTAAATACCTGTATATGTTCTGAGTGTTAGTCTAACAGTAAAACCTCCCGAACAAGATGTAATGGCCACTTCCAGCCACTAGAGGGGAGTCAAAGCCCAGCTATAACTTGATCTGCATGGCAAACTTCTGTGATCTTGCAACCTCAGTTACTTATCCCTATCTGCCTCGAGACTCCCTGTCCTGGGAAGTGAGATTTGTCTCTCATAAACATAATTAATAAGCCTAGATCTTGGTCATTTCTGGGAACTCTAAAAATCCTCCTCAGGCATCTGGAATCAGCATATGGTATCTATGACTGTATGTATTACACCCTGTTTCTCTGCTTCTTATTGTGTTATTCTTGCTATTCCATTTATGTATTAACTTGGTTAAATGTTTAATTTTAGAGCTATTAAGATACCGTAACCATATACTGGGATCTGATGTTGTATTTGTGCCCTAAATGTTATTCTGTGGCTCTCTCATAGCATACTACATTTGTATTTAACTATATATACCTTTAATTATTATATTTCCATCTGCAATGTTCGCTTAATAGCTAGGGCCTAAGCAATATTTCATCACCATATTTTTTTGTCTACATTATCTACCATGCCTAAATTACCCCCCCCCCCCATTTCTATATAATGTACCTCCCTGTTTGGAAGGGCCACTTAAGCGGTCTATCTTATTTGTACCGCAACCTTAAATTGACTTCCCTTTATTTCATTTATGCTGTAACATAAGTTATATATGTCAATTCTTTTTTTCTATTGCAAAGCTGGTTATGCATGGCTACAGAATGTTTCCCCTAAGTTTTACAAGTATTGATGTAGTTTATCTCGGATTCATTTATGCTGTATTACAAGTTGTAGATATTCATAGAATGTTTCAAGATGTCAGGGGACCCCTCACCTCTTTCTATTATAAAAGTAGTCATGCATATCTGTAGATTGATTTAAAGCAAAACTAAATCTGAAAATGTGAGGTGTTTATCCTGTATGGTTACATTTTTTCTGTGATACAATGGCTATGGCTATATCCCTAAATGTATATCAGATATGATTTTGCTTTTTGTTCTTTACTGTATTGGTATACCTCTTGTAACATAGCATGTATGTCGTAGTCTGTTCTCAACCTCAATAAAATATTTATAAAAAATAAAATAGTTAATAACTATTTAATAGCTATTGTACGTAGTTAAAATAAATACAAAGTTGCCTGCAAAATAAAAATATATCCTTAAATAGCTACAATATAATTATTAATTACATTGTAGCTATCTTAGGGTTTATTTTACAGGTAAGTATTTAGTTTTAAATAGGAATCATTTATTTAATGATAGTGTAGTGTTAGGTGTAATTGTAACTTAGGTTAGTTTTTATTTTACAGGTAAATTTGTATTTCTTTTAGCTAGGTAGTTATTAAATAGTTAATAACTATTTAATAACTATTGTACCTAGTTAAAATAAATACAAAGTTGCCTGTAAAATAAATATAAATCCTAAAATAGCTACAATGTAACTATTAGTTATATTGTAGCTATCTTAGGGTTTATTTTATAGGTAAGTATTTAGTTTTAAATAGGATTCATTTAGTTAATAAGAGTAATATTATTTAGATTTATTTAATTAATATTTAAGTTAGGGGGGTGTTAGGGTTAGTGTTAGACAGGTTTAGGGGTTAATAATTTTATTATAGTGGCGGCGGTGTAGGGGGGGCAGGATAGGGGTTAATACATTTATTATAGGTGGCGGCGGTATAGGGGGGGCAGGATAGGGGTTAATAGGTATTATGTAGGTGGCGGCGGGGTCCAGGAGCGGCGGTTTAGGGGTTAACATATTTATTATAGTTGCGGCGGGGTCCGGGAGCAGCGGATTAGGGGTTAAACAATTTATTTAGTTGCGGCGGGGTCCGGGATTGGCAGGATAGGGGTTAATAAGTTTATGTAGGGGGCGTCAGATTAGGGGTTAATATGTATAATGTAGGTGGCAGCAGGGTCCAGGAGCGGCGGTTTAGGTGTTAATATATTTATTAGAGTTGTGGCGGGGTCTAGGAGCGGCAGTTTAGGGGTTAATAACTTTATTTAGTTGCGGGGGGCTCCGGGGGCGCCGGTATAGGGGGTAGAACAGTATAGTATAGTGTAAGTGCTTAGTGACAGGGGTATCAATAAAGCTGTAAAAAAGCCAAATAGCAGCGAGATTGATGAGTGATAACTATCACAGTCCACTGCTCATCGCCCCGTACTTATTGATAACTTTGGCGAGTGTATTCAGGTCCGCGGCGGCGATATGAGGCGAGCTTAGGTGAGCGTATTGGGCCGGCGAATGGAGGTAAGTAGTCGGCTTCATAACTAGAGGCCAGGGACTACACAATGGCAATGACGCTGAACGGCTTCTCCTGGTATTGCCAGGGCCACCATCAGGGGGTGACAGAGGTGACTCCTGTCGGGGGGGGCATGAGGCAAGAACTATTTTTTTTTAAAAAAAATTGGCAGCCACCAGTGGGTACTACAGCAGAGTGCTAATTGTTCATAGGAAATGTTATTACAAGGAGTAAAGTATTAGCATTTGAGAGGATTTCTGAGTGTGCACTAAACCACTAAGCACAATGTGAGACAGACTTGGCACTTTGTACAGTGTGTGCGTACCACAGCTTATAGTTCCACCAAGACCATATAGAGTACATAATTTTTAAAATCCATAAGTACAGCTGACAGATGGGAACATTTGTACACTATATTTGAAGTGGTGCTCTTGGTTGGGGAAAATGGGGAAAAAGCAAACCAACCTATGTCAACCTTTTAAAAGTACTTTTCTTCATCTAGCCATCTACTCAGATCATTAATGTACAATTTTGAATTCACAGAATTATTTTTGTTTGCATATTTACAAATATGATTATTTAAAAAGTGATCTCTTAATTTCTGCAATTTTCTTTTATCATGCATGTCACACACTGTTGATTTAGGGGATGCAATGTGCATAAATGTTTCCTCCTGTGAGTGTTTCTGTGGGTGTCTGTGTTTATGTCTTTGTGCTTTGGTTTGTGTCTCTATGAGTGTGTATGTATTTTGTTTCTGTGGGTCTCTCTGTGAGGGTGGGTGTGTATATCTTTGTGCATTTTCTGTGGATGTCTGTGAGGGTGTGTGCATATGTCTTTGAGCTTTTTCTATGGGTGTCTCTGTGAGGGTGTGTGTATGTTGTCTTTGTGTATTTTCTCTGGATGCCTCTGTGATGGTGGGTGTGTATGTCTGTGTTTTCTGTGGATGTCTCGGTGAGGGTGTGTGTGTGTATGTATGTATGTATGTCTGTGTTTTCTGTAGATGTCTCTGTGAGGGTGTATGTTTTCTGTTGATGTCTCTGTGAGGGTGTGTGTATGTCTTTGTGTGTTTTTTGTGGCTGTCTCAGCGAGGGTGTGTGTATGTATGTCTTTATGTGTTTTATGTGGTTGTCTCTCTGTGTGTGTATGTCTTTGTGTGTTTTCTGTGGGTGTCTCTGTGTGTGTTTTCTGAGGCTGTTTCTGTCGGTGTTTCCTTGGGTGTATGTGCAAGTTTGAGTTTGTGTGTGTGTGCCCATTGTCTGTTCCTTTTTAGGACATTTTGACCTTACTACTGAATATTCACATCTTTCTACAGATTTTGAGACTAATGAGACCTTTCCGGAAGTCACCAATTTACCATTTAACCTTTAAATTATTGTTTAGGCAGCTCAGGGCCCTTCCTTTCAGCCACTGCATGATGTTGTCATCATTTAGTTGGCATCTTCCTTTAAAAAAGACAATCAGAACTCCATATTTTGTTTTCTAAATCTCCTTTTTTTTACCAAACTGTAGTTTACCTCATTACTTGTCAGGTTAATGTAAACAAATGCTAAGTGTCTGTTTGGGTGTCTGTGTCTGAGTGTGTTTCTTTGCGTGTCTGCTAGAGTGTCTATATGTGAATCCTTATGTGTGAGTGTGTGTGTGTTTCAGTGTATGAGTGTGTCTGTGTGTGTGTGTATGTTACTACCTTTACAACATTTCCAAGTTTAAATAGACACTTAAGAATAAGGTGCATATACGTTTTAGTCACTTGGTCAAAAATTGCACATGTCAAAGGGGGGGGGCGCCTGATCAATGGTTAAGTCAGGGGCCCCAAAATTTCTAGTGGCGGCCCTGGATATGCCATATAACTTTGAACCCTTATAACTTTTTTTATCAATATTTCTATAAATATTTTTTATATATAGTGTATATATGCTTATACCACAGAAAGTAAACTTGTAATGTGTGCGGAATAGAATGCGTAAAAAAGAAGTAAAAAGTTAGTGTGCAAGCGAAAATGACCCATGCTAACTATAGGACTTCAGATATTGCAACTGCGTTGATTCTTCTCTCTATACTCTTCAATGGAGAGCACAATTCAAGAAAAAAAAACGTAACACCTATTGCTCGCGAGCTAACCCGACACTGCATTAGACTTGTGATATACCAAATAACTTTGAACCCTTATAACTTTTTTTATCAGATAGTGTATATATGCTAATACTACAGAAAGTAAACTTGTAATGTATGTGGAATAGAATGCGTAAAAAAGAAGTAAAATGTTAGCGTGCGAGCAAAAATGACCAGTGCTAATTGCGTTAATTCTTCTCTCTATATTTTTCAATGGAGAGCACAATTCAAAAAACAAAAACTTAACATCTATTGTTTGCGAGCTAACCTGACTCCGCGTTAGACTTGTGATATACCATATAACTTTGAACTCTTATAACTTTTTTTATCAATATTTTTATAAAAAAAAAAATATATTAGATAGTGTATATATGCTAATACCACAGAAAGTAAACTTGTAACGTGTGCTGAATAGAATGCGTAAAAAAGAAGTAAAGTTAGCGTGCAAGCGAAAATGACCAGTGCTAGCTATAGGACTTCAGATTTTGCGACTGCGTTCATTCTTCTCTCTATACTCTTCAATGGAGAGCGTTCAAGAAACAAAAACTTAACACCTATTGCTCGCCAGCTAACCCAACATCACGTTAAACTTGTGATATACCATATAACTTTGAACCCTTATAACTTTTTTATCACCATGTATATAAATATTTTCATTAGATAGTGTATAAATGAGTGTAACACTTAGTCTAGAGGTGAGCGTGGGGTACATGTAAAGGGTGTAGGAGTATTAAGCCTATTATTTTCTATTGAACTAAACTTACAATTTATAGCTCTATAATGGATCTTACAGTTTTCTCACCAGAGCTGTGATTTTTTTTCTTAATTTAGCTCATGGTACACCTATCATTAGAAGTGGCTAGAACAAGTATTGTAAAATAAAATAGTGTCAGGAGTATAAATAAGGGTACGTTTTCATGTGGGATAAATATCCAGCATTTTGTTTGATATCAAATACAAAAATAATAAACATATTGCAAATTAATCTGAGAGCCTCACACTTTAATAACAATTTAGCCAGAAGCACTCAGGTGTTAGTTACAATGATTACCAATATGGGAGGCATTCATTTCAAATCTTCTCACACCAGTTTATGTTGCAATAAAGGGAAAAAAAAAACAACAATATTTCTACTTAATCTTACACACCCACAAAATAGAATTATTTTTTTATTTCCAAATACCAGAAAAAGAATTTACATGCAAAGAGCACAGAAATATTTATACTTCTCTGGGCAAAACAGTGAGAAAAAACTGCAGGGGTTTTATCAAAGTTTATTTTATATTTTTTTCTTTAATGTAGTATCCAACTTTTGTGTTGTCTTATTTGTTTCATTTTGAATATGTAACTTTCCTGATACACATATATCATATTATATTTATATGCAGATATTGGCATAATTCATTTATAGTGATGGTTGTTTATGTCAACACGTTCACATATTTGTAAAATAGTAGATTTGATTACGCTTGCAACAAATAAATAGTAAAAAATATTTGATTCAAGCCATTTGAATTGCATTGTCATACTCAGGTATCTATTCACATTTATGAATTTAGGACTAAATTACAAGTGGAGTGCAAACAGAAGCACAAGGAGCATTTTCTTTTGCACAACCTTGGGCAAAGCATAACATACAATTTAGTTTTACAATTAGATTAATATTTTAACCAAAGGATCGTAATACGGCCAAAACATTTTTAGTGCGCCTTATACTTTTAACGGAAAGCGTTTTACAGCTGGTGATTAAAGTGCTGTGAAATCAAGCACAGTCCAAAATAAATCTGTAGTGCTTTTGAGACATGAAGTAAATTATTATTGCTCACTATTTGCATAACAAAAAACACAAAATTCTACAGAAACTAACTGCTAAATTATGAGTTTTTGTTGGTAAGGCTTGCAGCTCTAACGCTCCTTTTTTTTCCACCGCTCCCTTAAGCCAACGCTAGTATTACAGTTTTTTTTAAAACCTGGCATTATCCGCAAAAAGGTGAGTGTTGAGCAAAATTTAGCTCCACATCTCACCTCAATACCAGCGTTGCTTACGGTAGCGGTAAGCTGGCTAAACGTGCTCGTGCACGATTTCCCTATAGGAAACAATGGGGCTGAGCCAGCTGAAAAAAAACCTGCAAAAAACACCTGCAAAAAAGCAGCATTCAGCGCCTAACAGAGCCCCATTGTTTCCTATGGGGAAATACTTTTTATGTCTACACCTAACACCCTAACATGAACCCCGAGTCTAAACACCCCTAATCTTACACTTATTAACCCCTAATCTGCCGCCCCCGACATCGTCGCCACCTGCATTATACTATTAACCCCTAATCTGCCGCTCCGGACACCGCCGCCACCTACATTATACTTATAAACCCCTAATCTGCTGCCCCCAACATCGCTGACACCTACATTATAGTTATTAACCCCTAATCTGCCCCCCAACGTCGCTGCAACTATAATAAAGTTATTAACCCCTAAACCTAATTCTAACTCTAACACCCCCCTAATTTGAATATAATTTAAATACTTCTAAATAAAATAACTACAATTAAATAAATAAGTCCTATTTAAAACTAAATACTTACCTATAAAATAAACCATAAGATAGATACAATATAACTAATAGTTACATTGTAGCTAGCTTATGATTTATTTTTATTTTACAGGCAACTTTGTATTTATTTTAACTAGGTACAATAGTTATTAAATAGTTATTTACTATTTAATAACTACCTAACTAAAATAAGTACAAAATTACCTGTAAAATAAATCCTAACCTAAGTTACAATTACACCTAACACTACACTATTATTAAACTAATTACCTAAACTACCTACAATTAATTACAATTAAATTCAATAAACTAAATTACGGGGGAAAAAAAACACTAAATTACAGAAAATTAAAAAAGAATTCCAAGAATTTTAAACTAATTACACCTAATCTAATCCCCCTAATAAAATAAAAAAGCCCCCCAAAATAATAAAATTCCCTACCCTATACTAAATTACAAATAGCCCTTAAAAGGGCCTTTTACGGGGCATACCCCCAAAGTAATCAGCTCTTTTACCTGTAAAAAAAATACAATACCCCACCCAACATTAAAACCCACCACCCACATACCCCTACTCTAAAACACACCCAATCCCCCCTTAAAAAAACCTAACACTAACCCCCTGAAGATCACCATACCTTGAGCTGTCTTCACCCAGCCGGGCACAAGTGGTCCTCGATACGGCAGAAGTCTTCATCCAATCGGGGCAGAAGAGGTCCTCCAGACGGCAGAAGGCTTCATCTAGGCTGCATCTTCTATCTTCATCCTTCCGGCGTGGAGCGGGTCCATCTTCCATCCAGCCGACGCGGAGCATCCTCTTCAATCGAAGTCCTAATTAAGAATGAAGGTTCCTTTAAATGATGTCATCCAAGATGGCATCCCTTGAATTCCGATTGGCTGATAGGATTCTATCAGCCAATCGGAATTAACGTAGGAAAAATCAGATTGGCTGATGCTATCAGCCAATCGGATTGAAGTTCAATCCGATTGGCTGATCCAATCAGCCAATAGAATGCGAGGTCAATCCCTTTTAAGGGCTATTTGTAATTTAGTATAGGGTAGGGCATTTTATTATTTTGGGGGGCTTTTTTATTTTATTAGGGGGCTTAGATTAGGTGTAATTAGTTTAAACTTCTTGTAATTTTTTTTTCTGTAATTTAGTGTTTGTTTTTTTTCGTAATTTAGTTTATTGAATTTAATTGTAATTAATTGTAGGTAGTTTAGTTAATTTATTTAATGATAGTGTAGTGTTAGATGTAATTGTAACTTAGGTTAGGATTTATTTTACAGGTAATTTTGTACTTATTTTAGCTAGGTAGTTATTAAATAGTTAATAACTATTTAATAACTATTCTACCTAGTTAAAATAAATACAAAGTTGCCTGTAAAATCAAAATAAATCCTAAGCTTGCTACAATGTAATTATATTGTAGCTATCTTAGGGTTTATTTTATCGGTAAGTATTTAGTTTTAAATAGGAGTAATTTATTTTATTTTGTTAAATTTATTTTATTTTATTTAAATTATATTTAAGTTAGGGGGGGTTAGGTTTAGACTTAGGTTTAGGGGTTAATACCTTTAATATAGTAGCGGCGACGTTGGGGGTGGCAGATTAGGGGTTAATAAATGTAAGTAGGTGTCAGCGATGTTAGGGCAGGCAGATTAGGGGTTAATAAAATGTAACTAGTGTTTGCGAGGCGGGAGTGCGGCGGTTTAGGGGTTAATACATTTATTAAAGTGGCGGCGAAATCCGGAGGGCAGATTAGGGGTTAATAATTGTAGGAAGGTGGCGGCGACGTTGGGGGCAGCAGATTAGGGGTTAATAAATATAATGTAGGTGTCGGCGATGTTAGGGGCAGCAGATTAGGGGTTTATAGGTATAATGTAGGTGGCGGCGATGTCCGGTCGGCAGATTAGGGGTTAAAAAAATGTATTATAGTGTTTGCGATGTGAGGGGCCTCGGTTTAGGGGTTTATAGGTAGTTTATGGGTGTTAGTGTACTTTGTAGCACTTTAGTTAAGAGTTTTATGTTCTGGCGTTAGCCCATAAAACTCTTAACTACTGACTTTTAAATGCGTTAGGAGTCTTGACAGGAGAGGGTCTACCGCTCACTTCTTCCAAGACTCGTAATACCGGCGTTAGGCAAATCCCATTAAAAAGATAGGATACGCAATTGACGTAAGGGGATTTGCGGTAGCCTCGAGTCGCGGAAGAAAAGTGAGCGATAGACCCTTTCCTGCCTGACTCGTAATACCAGCGGGCGTTAAAAAGCAGTGTTGGGACCTCTCAACGCTGCTTTTTAAGGCTAACGTCAAACTCGTAATCTAGGCGAAAGGTTTTAGTTATATTTAGATTTAGCACTAATGAAACAAAGGTTTATTAAAGGGACACTGAACCCAATTTTTTTCTTTCATGATTCAGATAGAGCATGCAATTTTAAGCAACTTTCAAATTTACTCCTATTATCAATTTTTCTTCATTCTCATGCTATCTTTATTTGAATAGCAAGAATGTAAGTTTAGATGCCGGCCCATTTTTGGTTCACAACCTGGATTGTTCTTGCTGATTGGTTGCTAAATGTCAGCCACCATTAAATAAGTGCTGTCCAGTGTTCTGAACCTAAAATTGGCTGGCTCCTTAGCTAAGATGCCTTCTTTTTCAAATAAAGATAGCAAGAGAGCGAAGAAAAATTGATAATAGGAGTAAATTAAAAAGTTGCTTAAAATTGCATGCTCTATCTGAATCATGAAAGAAAAAAAATGCGTTTAGTGTCCTTTTAATTATAAAACAAGAATGGTGACAGCATTAAAGGAATATATTATATGACAAGGAGTGGGACTGGGAAGGGATCAGAAAACACTATTGATTCCGCACAATAGCGCTAATATTTCTGAACTTCACTTGTACTCTACCCCTCATTCTTTTACAATCCTTACATTTATGTATGTTTAAAAAGGGACAGTAAACTGCAACCATTTCTATCATGCATATAAATGAGCACTATTTATAACATTATATGTCAAGAAAAGGGAAACGTTCAGGGGCGGACTGATCAGCCAGGCAAATAGGACCTGGACCGAGGGCCCAGCATGTTGGGGGGGCCCCAAAAATGGAATCTTCATGGCTCCTGGTGTGCTGCTTAAAGTGGGGCTGACAGCTACCCTAACAATAACTAAGTAGTTAAAGGGACACTGAACCCAAATGTTTTCTTTCATGATTCAGATAGAGCATTCAATTTTAAGCAACTTTCTAATTTACTCCTTGTATCAATTTTTTTCATTCTCTTGCTATCTTTATTTGAAAAGCAAGAATGTAGGTTTAGAAGCTGGCCCATTTTTGTTTCACAACCTGGGTTGTCCTTGCTCACTGGATAGCACCAATAAACAAGTGCTGTCCAGGGTCTGAACCAAAAATTGTCCGGCTCCTTAGCTTAAATGCCTTCTTTTTCAAATAAAGATAGCAAGAGAACGAAGAAAATTTGATAAATTAGAAAGTTGCTTAAAATTGCATGCTCTATCTAAATCATGAAAGAAAAAATGTGGGTTTAGTGTCTCTTTAAGTGTGGGTTTAGTGGGGGCCTTGTGCCTGGATGTGAGATTTGTTGCTCGGGGCCCTAGAGTTTAGGTGGCCCTGTCAGAGGTCTGTCGCTCTGAGGGCCATGGAGTGTGGTATCTGGCCCTTGACATTGGGGGGGCTTGGTGGGGGCAGGGGAGAGAGGCTGCCATGTTCATTTGCATAAATGTGAATACATTTGGGTCAGTGTGAGACAGTGGGGCCCTTCCCTAATTTTTGCTCGGGGCCCTGAGTGGTCTCAGTCCGCTCCTGCCCATTTTTGGTTCACAACCTGGGTTTTCCTTGCTCACTGGATAGCACCAATAAACAAGTGCTGTCCAGGGTCTGAACCAAAAATTGTCCAGCTCCTTAGCTTAAATGCCTTCTTTTTCGAATAAAGATAGCAAGAGAACGAAGAAAATTTGATAAATTAGAAAGTTGCTTAAAATTGCATGCTCTATCTGAATCATGAAAGATAAAATGTTTAGTGTCTCTTTAAAGGGACACTGAACCCCAAAATTTTGTTTTGTAATTCAGAGAGAGCATGCAAATTTAAGCAACTTTCTAATTTACTCCTATTATCAATTTTTCTTTGTTCTCTTGATATCTTTATTTGAAAAAGAAGGCATCTAAGCTTTTTTGGGTTCAGTACTCTGGACAGCAATTTTTTATTGGTGGATGAATTTATCCACCAATCAGCAAGGACAACCCAGGTTGTTCACCAAAAATGGGCTGGCATCTAAACTTACATTCTTGCATTTTAAATAAAGATACGAAAAGAATGAAGAACATTTGATAATAGTTGTAAATTAGAAAGTTGCTTAAAATTGCATGCTCTATCTGAATCATGAAAGAAAATGTTTGGGTACAGTTTCCCTTTAAGTGTGAGTTTAGTGGGGGCCTTGTGCCTGGATGTGAGATTTGTTGCTCGGGCCCTAGAGTGTGGGTGGCCCTGTCAGGGTCTGTCGCTCTGAGGGCCATGGAGTGTGGTATCTGGCCCTTGACATTGGGGGGCCTGGTGGGGGCAGGGGAGAGAGGCTGCCATGTTCATTTGCATAAATGTGAATACATTTGGGTCAGTGTGAGACAGTGGGGCCCTTCCCTAATTTTTGCCCGTGGCCCTGAGTGGTCTCAGTCCACTCCTGGAAATGTTATAGCTGTCTATTTAAATTTTTATATGTCTATGCAACTGGCAAGGCCTGATTGCTCAGTGACTAATAAGCGGATCTCCCACAGCTTTACTGAAGCACAGTAACATGCCACACAAGCATAAAACACAAAACATTGTTTTCCTTTTTTATTTCTTGGTAGAGGCAAATCTGTTTTTCAAAACAAATTATATTACTATATAAAATGGCAAAAAAAACTTACCAGTTAATTTACATTTTCTATCAAATGTTTAAAGAAAGGAAATTCCTACACACAATGGGCCAGATTACAAGTGGAGCGCTAATTAACACTCCCGCATGAGCATTAAGTGCTCTAGAAATATGCTTTTTGCCTTATTGGATAGCGCTTGTATTATGAGTTGAAAGTAAACTGATTTCACTTACATGCTAGCTCGATGAATACATAAAGCCAAACTTACAATACACACAAGAATATGTTATTTATTCCTAAATAAATATTTCTACATATATCTGAGGGATTTTTGGTAGAATATGTATCTACACACAGACACACACACACACACACACACACATATATACTGTATATATTTATTTGAAAGCTTGCATTGTGTGGCTGTTTTAGGGTCTCAGGTATTGGAAAGGAACTTGACGTGGTACCTGAGCTTGTCCCATTTGGCCAGATGCGGTGACTAACCTTTCCATTTTTGCTTTTAAATCTTAGCTGAGAGCTTGTAAGTGAGTGCTGGGTTTTCTCTGTGTGTTGTTTTAATTTGTTTTGTAATTTTCCCTATGGTTCTTGCACCCAGACCTGTCTGGGGTTAACTGCTTGTGGCTCTGGGGACAGCACAGCTTCCTGTGAGTGCCGGTGGCACCCAGGGCTGAGCATGTTGCAGGGTCATGGGATGTGTACCCGGTCCGGTATGAGAGTGCAGTTCCCTTCCGTGTTTTGTATATGTCTAGGGTGGTTACATATTCCTGTGCACCCTTCCCTTGTTTTCAGTTTGTTTGGATTTGAAAGCTTGCATTGCGTGGCTGTTTTAGGGTCTCAGGTATTGGAAAGGACCTTGACGTGGTACCTGAGCTTGTCCCATTTGGCCAGATGTGGTGACTAACCTTTCCATTTTTGCTTTTAAATCTTAGCTGAGAGCTTGTAAGTGAGTGCTGGGTTTTCTCTGTGTGTTGTTTTAATTTGTTTTGTAATTTTCCCTATGGTTCTTGCACCCAGACCTGTCTGGGGTTAACTGCTTGTGGCTCTGGGGACAGCACAGCTTCCTGTGAGTGCCGGTGGCACCCAGGGCTGAGCATGTTGCAGGGTCATGGGATGTGTACCCGGTTCGGTATGAGAGTGCAGTTCCCTTTCCGTGTTTTGTATATGTCTAGGGTGGTTACATATTCCTGTGCACCCTTCCCTTGTTTTCAGTTTGTTTGGATTTGAAAGCTTGCATTGTGTGGCTGTTTTAGGGTCTCAGGTATAGGAAAGGACCTTGACGTGGTACCTGAGCTTGTCCCATTTGGCCAGATGTGGTGACTAACCTTTCCATTTTTGCTTTTAAATCTTAGCTGAGAGCTTGTAAGTGAGTGCTGGGTTTTCTCTGTGTGTTGTTTTAATTTGTTTTGTAATTTTCCCTATGGTTCTTGCACCCAGACCTGTCTGGGGTTAACTGCTTGTGGCTCTGGGGACAGCACAGCTTCCTGTGAGTGCCGGTGGCACCCAGGGCTGAGCATGTTGCAGGGTCATGGGATGTGTACCCGGTCCGGTATGAGAGTGCAGTTCCCTTCCGTGTTTTGTATATGTCTGGGGTGGTTACATATTCCTGTGTACCCTTCCCTTGTTTTCAGCTTGTTTGGATTTGAAAGCTTGCATTGTGTGGCTGTTTTAGGGTCTCAGGTATTGGAAAGGACCTTGACGTGGTACCTGAGCTTGTCCCATTTGGCCAGATGCGGTGACTAACCTTTCCATTTTTGCTTTTAAATCTTAGCTGAGAGCTTGTAAGTGAGTGCTGGGTTTTCTCTGTGTGTTGTTTTAATTTGTTTTGTAATTTTCCCTATGGTTCTTGCACCCAGACCTGTCTGGGGTTAACTGCTTGTGGCTCTGGGGACAGCACAGCTTCCTGTGGGTGCCAGTGGCACCCAGGGCTGAGCATGTTGCAGGGTCATGGGATGTGTACCCGGTCCGGTATGAGAGTGCAGTTCCCTTCCGTGTTTTGTATATATATATATATATATATATATAATTATTTATATGTATAGATATATACAGATATGTATAGGAATATCTATTTATATATACTTAGAACATATCCTGCTATGCTATGTGCAGAACATTGGAATGTGAAAGATTTACAGTAAATACATAGTTAAAACCTTTTTTAAATAATAATTTTCATCTACTTAACTGCAAATGACTCCAATGCACTTTTATATATGTCTTTATATGTTGACATATGTATTTATGTGTTTATATGTATATACAGTACTGTGCAAAAACATATTTATTTTTTGGTCTCTTTATTAAGATATAAACAGAAAATACAGCAAATATATGTACACAAAATATAAAACTACACAATTTTTAGAACAAAATGGCTTCTTCAGGCAAAGTCAGTATTTAGTGTGACCTCCCTTGGCACTAAGCACATCTTGAACTATTTTGGGGAGACTGTCCTGAAGTTTTCTGAAGTAATCTTCTGGTATATTATACCAGGCTTCTTACAGCACTTCCCAGAGTTCTTCTTTAGATTTAGGTTGTATTTTATTTCTTTCTCTGTCCAGGTGATCCCATACTGCCTCTATAATATTCAGGTCTGGACTCTGTGGAGGTCAGTGCATGACTGTCAGTGTTATATCAGCTGTTTTAGTGTGCTTGGGATCGTTATGCTGAAAAATAAAACAATTCCCAATCAGACACTTTCCAGAAGGAATGGCATAATGAATTAAAACCTGTCTGTACTTTTCAGCATTCATGATCCCATTAAAGGGAAGTGCTGAAAGAAGCCTAATATAATATACCAGATGGTTACTTCAGAAAACTTCCAGACAATTTCCCCAAAAGAGATCAAGATGTGCTTGGTGCCAAGGAAGGTCACACTAAATACTGACTTTTGCCTGAAGAAGTAAAAAACTGGGGATTTGCTCTTTAAGCAAACTTGTCTAGGAAAATCCGAAATAGAAAAAGGAATAAACAACAATCCATATGTCTCCACATTCTAGTATTTGACCTCTTAATTGCACAATAATATATATTACAAAGTCCAAGAGCCACTATAAATCTTGAACAGAAGAAATTACAATACAAACCATAAAATATATGCTAATTTTAATTTATAGAAAATATGTTAACCTATGTGAACATTGAAACCTAACATATACCCATAATAAAATTTAACCAACATATATACCATTATATTATTTCTAAATTATTTTTTTTTCTCTCTTAATCAAGAGACTAAAACTTTAACAAGAGAAGATTCCCTCCTTGAAAATAGTTCCCTTTTATAATGGCCCTAACATCTTGTCTCAAAATCCCATTTATATTATCCATTCATCCAACAGTAAGATGCACGATAATAGTGATCCAATAGTGAAAATAGGGTGACCCACCGAATCATAAAACAAATTGTAAAATAAAATTATATACAAAACAAAAAAAAGTAGCAATTATTAAGTATCCTTTTCACATATTATATACAAGATCTGTATGTCAAAAATCAAAGTGCAGAACAACTTCCCCGAAAGTTGATTTCTCAGATCAAAATACAGAGTAACCCATAAAACAAAAAATCCTAAGAGAAATGCATGAGAAAAAGTACAGAATGTATGCGAAAAAGTAATAGAAAAGGGAAATTATGTCAAAGAAAAAAAACAAAAAAACAAAAAAAAAACAAAGATTAAATGAAACTCTGATAAAGTATTGTTTGTAATGTTCATTGGAGCAAAACTCTAAATGCAGATAAGAGACAACATACTTTAAAATGAGAAAATTGTCTTTAATATTAGACATAAGCGATAGCAAGATCAGTGAAAGGAAGAAAAGACAGCAGATGAGCAAAACGATAGTAAGATCAGTTAAAATAAGAAAAGTCAGTAGACGAGAAAATGGCAAAAACAAAAATAAACAGATATTATACAATGCTATAGTAAATAACAGACTTTGCGAGTATTCATTAATAAACACACGAGAAAACAAGAATATACCAACAAGCAAGGGCACCTCATCTAAACAAAAAGAAAGAGTGAAGTGTTCTCTTTTTTAAGAGGGTTGTTAGATTAAACTTCGTAAACAAGAGAGATGTATAACGATTATAAATCACACACCCCCAACATTAGCCAATTATGTAAGGGAAACACTGTTTATCTGACCAATAGAAACAATGAAAAATCGGTAAATTTTCTGTCTCACACCCACACAATTAGCCAATCATGTAAGAGAAAAATAATTTTTTCTGACCAATAGGAACAACGAAAAACCGGCAAATTTGAATTAGAACATATTAGATGTATGTAAGCAAATTAAACACCGATTTTAGAACAAATAAGCTTGGAAAACTATGTAGTAAAGTAGAAATGAAAAAGACCGGTTAAATATGAGAAAAACGAATAACAGAATAGACGAGTTAGAACATTCACTTCCGGGACCGTGAAAAGGTCACATCAATAGTGGTATAAAACTATCTCAGTTAACGAATGCAAACCAGTCTTGAAAAAGGTCGAGTAACGACCGAAACGCGTTGGCTGGTAAGAGTATTTTCAATCTTTAGATTCACATTTGGCAGTTTGCACTATTGTTATTTCTGTTTTTACAGAGGGACCGTTCTGCATAGAATTGCCCACTACAGCAGGGAGAGATCTGCTTACGATCGCAAACACACTGAAGACCAACACTAACACTGAATAGGATTATTAGTTCATTCACTGGCCCTGGGAACACATATCCATCGGGAAATTTTAATCATCCACTGAAAAGACTTTGGACATTTATTATTTAGAAGATTTTCTAGAGGAGTTGTTTAGACGTTATTATATTCACTTTATTTTACTCGCAGCAAGATCAGAAGCACATTTAAAATGACACTGTTATGCTGATTCAATATCCCACGAGCACCGGGAGTTACTAAACACAACACATTTATAGCACACGTAAATCTGTTCAATACAAGAGTATCCTTTTCACGCATTTGTATTTAGAGTTTAAGAGTGCACCATCAGTTGATTATATTTGTTAATTTGGTTTAAACAAATTTTTGAATTGTAAGTTTGTTTTAAGCACGATCACATTTGCTTTTAACATTCGTCACAGCGTCTGTATTTTAAGGAATTTGTTTTAATCACCAGGTTTTATGCACTAGGTTTAATTCACGTAATTTGTGTATTAATATATACCCGAAAAGGTACTGATACCATCACCTGTAACCCATTGTTTGTATCAGTTGAAATTTTGCACCAATTAGGCCCACTCAACTTCTTATTATCTGCAACCTTGAAGTGAAATCTCATCACGTCACTTTGATATTTGATATTTACCCAATAATACAAGCGTGAAAACGCTCACTCACAGTAATCAACTTGCATAGCATAAAGATTCGAGTGAGAGCCTCAATTGTAGATTACACTGGAAGGTCCCAGAATATTAGGGAGTTCAAACTACTGTTTTGAGCCTCTGATGTGAGCAATATCTAAACAAGAAAGCATCTGAGTCAAATAACAATATCAGACCAATATTATTATCATTGGTCAACCACGAACATATTTCAATATTTTAGATTGTTAACATGGATCCATGAGGGAATTTTAAGGATTTTAGAAATTGTTAAATTATATCTGTGAAACATTGATATTTACAAGTAAATTGACGATATCTGCATATCCAGTATAGTTCTTGGAAAAGAACTATTAGGGTTATACTATTAACCTTTTTAATATTGTTTTCTAATAGTGTTTTTGTTATTCGATAACATATGATTGCACATGTATTTTAATAAATATATTTTTAGCCTTACATTAGAGTTATAGACCCTGCCTCATTTTTGTTGGCGCTTTGATAGTAACCTTGTAATATTGTAATTGTATTGACCACTAGGGGTCAATTTATCTTAGCTAAGGGTCATCCCAAACAGGCGCTAGGTGTTATATTTTCTTGATTTGCTCTTTACGTTAAGAGGTTTGTCTAATCTACCTGATAATGTCATTTCAGCTACATGGGATGTCTCAAGCATATACATGATAATTCCCCATTAGGATGGTTTAAATATGATTTAGGAAGCACTAATTAGGTCTTGAAAGTATTCTGATATCTAAATATTTTTTTATGGATTTACTGGAGTTAGTTCTTACCCATTATTATTTTTCCTTTGACAGTAAATTATTTTTACAGCTACGAGGCACTTCAATGGGTTCTAATGTTGCCCCTGCTTGTGCCTGCCTATTACTGGATGGAGTAGAGGAACATATGGTATATACAGATCCTGAGTATCATAGATGTTTCGCATGGTGGAGATATATTGATGATTTGTTTATCATTTGGAGGGGCAGCATTTAATCCATTGAAGCATTTCTTTTAAGAATACAAAATACACAGCCTCTGTGCATGGCTTTCTCTGCTCACAGACAGGACACAGGAGAGAATTCAGTGAATAAGGTAAGGAGGAGCCCAGCTGTTTTATCCAAGGTATGGTTTATGCTGACGTGACAGGAAATAAAGCTCCTAGGGCTCCATGTACTAAGCCGTCAATTGATCCAACATTGTAGACGCGAATAAACTCGCCGTTACTCGCCGTGGGTGTCCGCTGTCACTATGTACTAATAATCCCCCCATAAATATACACGTCTAGCCCACCGCGAGCAGTGGCGGAGTATTGATAAATTTGATGCCTCGCTCGCTGCAACTAAGCTAATGTACTTAAATGTCAGTCGAATTGTATGGCCAATTATTAACACGTGACATGCAAGGTGTCAGAAAGGTCATAGTAGTCGCAGGAAAAGAATTTGGCTCCTATAAAAGTTCAACTTTTCTAAACAACTTTATTATTGTTCCAAATTTTTTGAACAATGACTACCGAGCGTTATTTTTGTAATATTTATTTACAAATTGGATATGGCTTCATCTGGATCTGATACCACTTCAAAATCCAAGACTCCTCACTTTTCTCTTCAGCAAAACGTAGTTTTGATTGATATGATTATTGACTCTTATGATTATTTGTTTGGATGTCATGTCAAACAGACTAATTTTTCAAGGAGGAAGCAGATCTGGCAAATGATAAGCGATGCCGTTAGTGCCCAGGGTCCTGGAAAAAAGGATGTCGATCAGCTGAAAAAAACGTTATAACGACATTAAACGTTTCACCAAAGCTAAATTGGCCAGAGAAAAAATTTTGGCACGTGCTACCAGAGGTGGACCAGCATATGTGGCCGACCTCAATGACTATGAGCAGAAGCTTGTTCAGCGTCTAGGACCTGAGATCATCACTGGCATAACGGATGATTGTGACAGTGATTTGAGAGGTAAATGTACAACATAATTGACGCAAAATGTTTGTTAAATAATGATAGTTCAGTGTCTCCAATATATATGGATGAAAAATAACATGATCTGACTTCTTATGCTTCCGTATGTGAATCCGCACATAGTCCCCAAATATTCTTGAGTCTTATCAATTAGGGTTTTTATACTTATCTTTTTTTTTAAGCTATAACGGGAATATACCTTTTTTAAGAGTTGATTATAAATATAGGGGGCAACTATTAATGTGATCCCTAAAGATAACACCCATGTGTTCATTTACAAACCAGTATTGCATTGAAACTCCTTCAAGAGATAATGACAATAGAAATAATGCAATTTGAAACTATTAAAAAATTATTCATGTTGTGTAACATGGTATGTTCGACATTAATCATGAAATACAATTTTTTTGATTTCATAACACTTTAACTTTTATCTCTGCATATTCTGACTGCCCCTTGATCACATGCCTTTTAAAATGTATTATCTATTGACTTCCATGTTGCCGTATTTTAGTATAGAATATTATTTTTAACATCTTTCAAAATTAGTTAATAATATCTAATTGTTGTCTGCTTTCTAAAGATATACTTTTTTCAGACATAGCTATGCACATAGTTGACACAGTCACATGAGCCATCTATGTGCATCAACCAATGATCATTTACTGAGCCTGTATAGATTTGCTTTTCATCAAAGTATATCAATGTAATGAAGCCAAAAAGATAATACAATTAATTAATTTTTAAAACGCATGTTCTTCTGAAATCATGATAGTAAAATGTTTGTTTTCATGTCCCTTTAATGATTGTGCCAGCAGTCACTGCTGTGATGATATTATTATTAACAGTATTAGCTTTCAGTTTAAACTACAAATAAAAACAAATTTAAAAATGTATTAATAAAAATATATATTTTTTAAATTTATTTTAAAGCAACACCGACACCACAAGCACAGCCTGGTAGGAGTACCAATGAAGCGCCCACTTGTTCAAGATCTTCTTCAGCTGTTTCCAGACCATCTACCTGTGGAGCTCATGGTCAATTTATACGGTCCACATCTACTGTCACACACAGTTCTTCATCTGCGGACACACTCCTTGATGTAAGGACCAGCACTCCAGAAACAGGTGTTGGAAGAGCAACTGGTAAGTAAATTATTAATTAAATGAAAAATTACAATGGCGTGTGTTATCTCTTTCATCTATCAAATCCAAAATATTTTTTTTTTAAACAAATGTACAATGTCAGTATTGACATAATCTAGTTCGAGATCGTTTAGAGATGGAATGGCATTTGAATGACAAATACCAATGATCTGAGCTTTTCATTAAAGGGACACTGGAGAATTTTTTTTATATCATGATTCAGATAGAGCATGCAATTGTAAGCAACTTTCTAATGTACTTACACTTTAACATTATTTTCATTCTCTTGGTATCTTTATTTTAAATGCAAGAATGTGAGTTTAGATGCCTCCCCATTTGTGGTGAATACACTGTGTTGTTTTTGCTGATTGGTTGTTAAATTCACCTACCAATAAACAAGTGCTTTCCATGGTCTGAACCAAAAAATTAGCTAAGATGCCTTATTTTTCAAATAAAGAAAACAAGAGAAATAAGCTAAATTGATAATAGGAGTAAACTAGAAAGTTGTTTAAAATTGCATGCTATATCTGAATCACAAAATAATTATTTTGTGTCCAGTGTCCCTTTAATTGCAAACTAAATTTTTATTTATATTTTTAGAAATAGCTTTTTCAGTGAATGTAATAGCATTTGAATATATGTCAATAAATAACATTTACTCAAGTCTTATATTCATTTTTTTCTTTGTTTATAGCTGATTTGGGACGTCTGTTCCAGAGTTTGACTGGATATTCATCTCCATTATTTGATGGTATGTATCACTTATGTATATATATAATATAATTTAAATTTGTGTATGACTGTTGTTTCTGCTCTCTCCTTCTATTCCCTCTCTGAAACCTTCTTTAAAAAATGTTATGTTTATTTTCTAACAATTGTTTATGGCTTGATCTAGAAGAAGAAAACTCATCAAGGGAGATCACTATCAATCTCATGCCAATAAGAGCGGAAAATCCGATTTCAGATGAAAATACAGGAGGTCATGATGGAAGTGAGACTCCAGATATTCTAGATGAATTTGGAGATGCAAAACCAATTGAAATACATACCCCATAAAACCTGGAGGAACCAGTGGAAACACAGGCACCACCACCACTAACACAAGAAACAGGTGCTCTAAATATGGAAAATCCACCAGCCGAAGGACTATTGACCGATGTTGGATTAACGGAAATGTTGACCCTTGCCAGGCAATATAGAGAGCACCACAGGGACATGCAGAATATTATTAACACTAATATTGAACGTTGGGCAGTTATTTCCGAAAAAAATATTGAAATAGAACAAGAAAGAAATTAAATTGAAAGGCAAAAATTACATCTCCAAAGAGAAATGTTTCAGTGTCAGAGGCAGATAGATGAAGAAAAAAACCAGTAAATAAATAGAGCATTATCCATCACTGAAAGGACATTACAATCACTGTTGTCTATTTTAAGTGAAAGGAGGGTACAACAGACCCCAAAAGACCATGGCTACAATGAAAATGTAATTTCTTATTTATACCACCATAATCCAGAAAGTTGTATTTTCTGTTAATTGTGTGCAGACATATATATTTTTTTTATTATTATTTTTTATTTTTTATTTAAAATATTATTTTTTAATAAATGCAAATAAAATGTATGCCAAAAAAATATGTTTTATTTACAGAAAATCAAAATTATGATTGATATTGATTCTTCACAAAACCAGTATTTGTCATTTTTTCCTTGTCATTCTTCTGACAATTATATTGCAAATTAAAACAAACAACCAAAAAAAACACAGAATTAAATCAAATAACATATTTTCGGTAAAAAAAAATCTACTTGCTCCAATAACATTCCCAAAGTTGCCCTAATTTTAGAGATTTTGAGTTTAAAGGGACAGTCTAGGGCAAAATAAACTTTCATGATTCAGATAGAGCATGTAATTTTAAACAATTTTCCAATTTACTTTTATCACCAGTTTTGCTTTGTTCTCTTGGTATTCTTAGTTGAAAGCTTAACCTAGGAGGTTCATATGCTAATTTCTTAGACCTTGAAGCCCACCTCTTTCAGATTGCATTTTAACAGTTTTTCACCACTAGAGGGTGTTAGTTCACGTATTTCATATAGATAACACTGTGCTCGTGCACGTGAAGTTATCTGGGAGCAGGCACTGATTGGCTAGACTGCAAGTCTGTCAAAAGAACTGAAAAAAGGGGCAGTTTGCAGAGGATATATTTGCATATGATTTATTTCTTCACAAATATTACCTCCTGCTGTTGTTTTATCGATTGCATCTATTATATTGGCTTCTACACTTATGTCCACTCCTTTAAAGCTTTCATCAGAGCCAACTCCTAAAAATATGCAATATGTATTAGTTAAAACTTTTATTTTCTTGGTTTTAAGATTACTGAGTATGAAACATACCTTTATCTACCATCAGTGTTCTTAAAACTTCTATTCTTGGTTGACTATCATCTGAACACAAGGCTTCAAGTAATGGCACACTATCAGGATTTTGAAAATCTTCAATTTCATACCTATTTTGTATGTCTTCCATGGTAATATCTATGTGAAAGTAATTACAAAGATAAAGATAAAAATCTATTGAAGCCAAAAACTAAAATAACATAATTTATGTAAGAACTTACCTGATAAATTCATTTCTTTCATATTGGCAAGAGTCCATGAGTATAATGTTACTCTCAATTAATGTTTGTTATATGGAACACAACAGTAGTAAAAATTTGGTTGTTACACTTTATTTATTGAATCAACTACTGACAAGCAGATTCTGAAAAATAAAGTGTTTTATTATTTCAAAATATACACAGTCTATATCTTTATCTTATAAACACACACTGTATACCTTTTGACAGAATAATTAAAGTATTGGACAGGGAAATATAAGACCACCTTATGGTAAAAACAGGTTGTTAATAACAACTCTGATTCACAGGTTGTTAAATGAAGCAAGCAAGACTGGGCTATGGTAGAAGTAAGGTAAAGTTATTCAGAACACACTCTGGCTCAGCGTGCAGAAAAGTACACAGATCCTGGATTCACACTCAAAGAATAATTTCAGGATGGAGAGCGTAATACTACCTAAATATGTATAATCAAATACTGCAATATTTGTAAGTGGTAGCAAGCTAAGCAGTCAGTAGTAGTATTTGCAGAGAGTGTACCTGAAATGCTGCAGGGGCTGAGAAGTCTGATGTGGAGCAGGCAGGCAGCGTGTGAATGCTGAATGAGGAGGAAGTGAGCGTGTGAAGTCACCGGCAGAGCTGACAGCCTTGAATGTAGCAGCGGCTGCTGCTGAAGCAGAGAGACACTGAGAGAAGGTAATAAATCTTCCTTTACCCCACTGAGGAATCTTGCAGAGGCATCAAATGAGGAAGTAAGTGAGAGTAGGATCCGGCATTAGGAAATCCAGCAGATATTTCAACCTGTTAGAAAAATAAGGCAGAGAGGCTTAGACAACTTGTAATCCAGAGCATAATACAAGGAGTACTCAGTGGATACTGGAACACAATACCAAGCACTGATTGCAATGTGCTGTGTTGTTTTATAGGAGGAGCAATCAATTAGGAGAAAACTTCAGTCTCTTAAAGAAACAGTGCTCAACCCTGACATGACCCCCAGCTCAAGGCAGCTGTTCCACAGCGGTAGGACGGGGTCGATCAGGATGCCTGCTATGAAATTGAGACGTAAGGCGAGGAGCATTCAAGTTGGTGATGGGTTCCCAGGTGTCCTCGTCAGGTGAATAATTTTTCCACCTAACCAGATATTGTAAGACCCCCTTATAAAATCTGGAATCCAAAATGGATTCAACTTCATATTCATCCTGACCGAGGGTGGTAGCAACAGGTGGTAGAAGAATTCGCTGATCCCTTGTGCGGGCATAAGGTTTTAGAAGGGAAACGTGAACTGTTGGATGAATCTTAATGTTGTTGGGAAGTTGTAATCGGATGGCATTCTTATTGATGATGCGTTCTATTGGGAATGGACCTATGAACAAGCTTGCCAATTTTTTAGAGGGTATTTGGAGTTTTAAGTTTTTTGTGGATAACCAGACCAAATCACCCACAACATAGTCAGGAGATGGTCTCCTTCTGAGGTCGTAGTAGTGTTTCTGTGTCTTCTGTGCTGAAAGAATATTGTCTTGAATGAATTTAAAGTTTTCTTGTATTGTATTGACAATATCATCAACCAATGGGGAATCAGAGGGGTTGTGTGAAGTAAAAGTGAAGTCAGGGTGATAGGCATAATTCGCATAGAAGGGCGTCATCTTTGTGGAGGCGTTCAAGGAATTATTGTATGCATATTCAGCCATTGATAGGAATTTCATCCAATCTGATTGGTGATAAGAACAATAACATCTTAAGTAATGTTCTAGCCACTGATTCAGTCTTTCTGCCTGCCCGTTTGTTTGGGGGTGATAAGCTGTAGTAAAGCGGTGATCGATCTGGGTTACTTCACATAGTTTGGTCCAAAATTTTGAGGTAAATTGTGTTCCTCTGTCACTAGTTAATATAGGAGGTATGCCATGTAACTTGACTATATTATCAATAAACAGTAGAGCTGTTTCAGAGGAAGTGGGGAGTTTGTGATAGGGGATGAAATGAGCCATCTTTGTGAATAAGTCAATGACTACAAATATTGTAGTTTGTTTGTTTGAAAGAGGCAAATCAACGATGAAATCCATGGAGACATGGTACCAGGGTCTTTCGGGAACAGGAAGAGGCATGAGTAATCCATAAGGAGCTTTGCGATCTGGTTTGGAGGTGGTACAAACCTTGCAGGTCTTTATGTACTCTTGAATAGTCTCCCTCATCTTTGGCCACCAAAAGGTTCGTGAGAGGCGTTCCATAGTCCTACGAATGCCAGGGTGTCCGGAAAGAGGGGTATCATGAGAGGCTTTTATCATCTGTAACTGCAAATGAGGAGGAAGATACAATTTACTCCTGTGGTAATATAATCCGGCGGACTTATGGAGTTCTGGTTTAGGAGGTATTGGAACATCTTTGCAGTAAGTTTTGAGTTCAGAGATGATTGGAGTTATCAGTCCAACAAAACAATCAGGAGGTATGATGCTGGATCTGAGTGGGAGCTCTTCAGATTTTATGAGTGAACGGGATAAGGCATCGGCCTTTCCGTTTTTATCTGCTGGTCTGTAAATGATGGAAAAGTTAAAGCGATCAAAATAGAGGCTCCAACGAACCTGTCGGGCTGAGAGAGTTTTGTTTCTTTGGAGATACTGTAAATTTTTATGATCAGTAAAGATGTTAATAGGTATGGTAGTTCCTTCGAGCAGATGTCTCCAATGTTCGAGGGATTGCTAAGAGTTCTTTGTCTCCGATAGCGTAGTTTCTCTCAGCAGGTGACATTAATTTGGAGTAAAAGGAGATGGGATGTAGAGGCTGACTTAAAGAACTTTTCTGAGAGAGAACGGCTCCAATTGCATAATCCGAAGAATCGACTTCTAACGTGTACTGGTACTGAGGTTTGGGAAAATGCAAAATGGGAACTGATGTGAATTTTCTTTTTAAAATTTGGAAAGCTTTCTCTGCCTGAGCATTCCAGATGAAAGGTGTTGTACTGCCAGTTAAAAGTGTTATTTTTTTTTTTTTTTTTGGGCTTGGTATTATATAATGTTACTCTCAATTAATGTTTGTTATATGGAACACAACAGTAGTAAAAATTTGGTTGTTACACTTTATTTATTGAATCAACTACTGACAAGCAGATTCTGAAAAATAAAGTGTTTTATTATTTCAAAATATACACAGTCTATATCTTTATCTTATAAACACACACTGTATACCTTTTGACAGAATAATTAAAGTATTGGACAGGGAAATATAAGACCACCTTATGGTAAAAACAGGTTGTTAATAACAACTCTGATTCACAGGTTGTTAAATGAAGCAAGCAAGACTGGGCTATGGTAGAAGTAAGGTAAAGTTATTCAGAACACACTCTGGCTCAGCGTGCAGAAAAGTACACAGATCCTGGATTCACACTCAAAGAATAATTTCAGGATGGAGAGCGTAATACTACCTAAATATGTATAATCAAATACTGCAATATTTGTAAGTGGTAGCAAGCTAAGCAGTCAGTAGTAGTATTTGCAGAGAGTGTACCTGAAATGCTGCAGGGGCTGAGAAGTCTGATGTGGAGCAGGCAGGCAGCGTGTGAATGCTGAATGAGGAGGAAGTGAGCGTGTGAAGTCACCGGCAGAGCTGACAGCCTGGAATGTAGCAGCGGCTGCTGCTGAAGCAGAGAGACACTGAGAGAAGGTAATAAATCTTCCTTTACCCCACTGAGGAATCTTGCAGAGGCATCAAATGAGGAAGTAAGTGAGAGTAGGATCCGGCATTTGGAAATCCAGCAGATATTTCAACCTGTTAGAAAAATAAGGCAGAGAGGCTTAGACAACTTGTAATCCAGAGCATAATACAAGGAGTACTCAGTGGATACTGGAACACAATACCAAGCACTGATTGCAATGTGCTGTGTTGTTTTATAGGAGGAGCAATCAATTAGGAGAAAACTTCAGTCTCTTAAAGAAACAGTGCTCAACCCTAACAATGAGCTAGTGACATATGGGATATACAATCCTACCAGGAGGGGCAAAGTTTCCCAAACCTCAAAATGCCTATAAATACACTCCTCACCACACCCACAATTCAGTTTAACGAATAGCCAAGCAGTGGGGTGATAAAGAAAGGAGTAGAAAGCATCAACAAAGGAAATTTGGAAATAATTGTGCTTTATACAAAAAATCATAACCACCATAAAAAGGGTGGGCCTCATGGACTCTTGCCAATATGAAAGAAATGAATTTATCAGGTAAGTTCTTACATAAATTATGTTTTCTTTCATGTAATTGGCAAGAGTCCATGAGCTAGTGACATATGGGATATCAATACCCAAGATGTGGAGTCTTCCACTCAAGAGTCACTATAGAGGGAGGGAATAAAACAAAAAACAGCCATATTCCGCTGAGAAAATAATCCACAACCCAAAAATAAGTTATTTTCACTTTGAAAGAAAAAAACTTAAATCAAAAAGCAGAAGAATCAAACTGAAACAGCTGCCTGAAGAACTTTTCTACCAAAAACTGCTTCAGACGAAGCAAATAAATCAAAATGGTAGAAATTAGTAAATGTATGCAAAGAGGACCAAGTGGCTGCTTTGCAAATCTGATCAACTGAAGCTTCATTCTTAAACGCCCATGAAGTAGAGACTGATCTAGTAGAATGAGCTGTAATTCTCTGAGGCGGGGTTTGACCCGACTCCAAATAAGCTTGATGAATCAAAAGTTTCAACCAAGAAGCCAAGGAAATAGCATAAGCTTTCTGACCTTTCCTAGGACCAGAAAATAAAACAAATAGACTAGAAGTCTTCCTGAAATTTTTAGTAGCTTCCACATAATATTTCAAAGCTCTTACCACATCCAAAGAATGTAAGGATCGCTCCAAAGAATTCTTAGGATTAGGACATAAAGAAGGGACAACAATTTCTCTACTAATGTTGTTAGAATTCACAACCTTAGGTAAAAATTGAAAAGAAGTCCGCAAAACTGCCTTATCCTGATGAAAAATCAGAAAAGGAGACTCACAAGAAAGAGCAGATAGATCAGAAACTCTTCTAGCAGAAGAGATAGCCAAAAGGAACAAAACTTTCCAAGAAAGTATTTTAATGTCCAAAGAATGCATAGGTTCAAATGGAGGAGCCTGTAAAGCCCTCAGAACCAAATTAAGACTCCAAGGAGGAGAAATTGACTTAATGACAGGCTTAATACGAACTAAAGCCTGTACAAAACAGTGTATATCAGGAAGTATAGCAATTTTTCTGTGAAATAAAACAGAAAGAGCAGAGATTTGTCCTTTCAAGGAACTTGCAGACAAACCCTTATCCAAACCATCCTGAAGAAACTGCAAAATTCTAGGATTTCTAAAAGAAGGCCAGGAGAAATTATGAGAAGAACACCATGAAATGTAAGTCTTCCAAACTCTATAATAAATCTTTCTAGAGACAGATTTACGAGCTTGTAACATAGTATTAATTACTGAATCAGAGAAACCTCTATGACTTAGAACTAAGCGTTCAATTTCCATACCTTCAAATTTAATGATTTGAGATCCTGATGGAAAAACGGACCTTGAGATAGTAGGTCTGGCTGTAACGGAAGTGGCCAAGGCGGGCAACTGGACATCCGCACCAGATCCGCATACCAAAACCTGTGTGGCCATGCTGGAGCCACCAGCAACACAAAAGACTGTTCCATGATGATTTTGGAAATCACTCTTGGAAGGAGAACTAGAGGCGGGAAGATGTAAGCAGGTTGATAACACCAAGGAAGTGTCAGCGCATCCACTGCTTCCGCCTGAACATCCCTGGACCTGGACAGGTATCTGGGAAGTTTCTTGTTTAGATGAGAGGCCATGAGATCTATCTCTGGAAGCCCCCACATCTGAACAATCTGAGAAAACACATCTGGATGGAGAGACCACTCCCCTGGATGTAAAGTCTGGCGGCTGAGATAATCCGCCTCCCAATTGTCTACACCTGGGATATGCACTGCAGAGATTAAACAGGAGCTGGATTCCGCCCAAGCAAGTATCCGAGATACTTCTTTCATAGCTTGGGGACTGTGAGTCCCACCCTGATGATTGACATAAGCCACAGTTGTGATATTGTCTGTCTGAAAACAAATGAACGGTTCTCTCTTTAGTAGAGGCCAGAACTGAAGAGCCCTGAGAATTGCACAGAGTTCTAAAATATTTATTGGTAATCTCGCCTCTTGAGATTTCCAAACTCCTTGTGCTGTCAGAGACCCCCAAACAGCTCCCCAACCTGAAAGACTCGCATCTGTTGTGATCACAGTCCAGGTTGGGCGAACAAAAGAAGCCCCTTGAACCAAACGATGGTGATCTATCCACCATGTCAGAGAGTGTCGTACATTGGGATTCAAGGATATTAATTGTGATATCTTTGTATAATCCCTGCACCATTGATTCAGCATACAAAGCTGTAGAGGTCTCATGTGAAAACGAGCAAAGGGGATTGCGTCCGATGCTGCAGTCATGAGACCTAAAACTTCCATGCACATAGCCACTGAAGGGAATGACTGAGACTGAAGGAGCCGACATGCTGCGACCAATCTTAAACGTCTCTTGTCTGTTAGAGACAGAGTCATGGACACTGAATCTATCTGGAAGCCTAAAAAGGTGACCCTTGTCTGAGGAATCAAGAAACTTTTTGGTAAATTGATCCTTCAACCATGTTTCCGAAGAAACAACACTAGTTGATTCGTGTGAGATTCTGCAGTATGTAAAGACTGAGCTAGTACCAAGATATCGTCCAAATAAGGAAACACCGCAATACCCTGTTCTCTGATTACAGATAGTAGGGCACCCAGAACCTTTGAAAAGATTCTTGGAGCTGTTGCTAGGCCAAATGGAAGAGCAACAAATTGGTAATGCTTGTCTAGAAAAGAGAATCTCAGAAACTGATAGTGTTCTGGATGAATCGGAATATGAAGGTATGCATCCTGCAAGTCTATTGTGGACATATAATGTCCTTGCTGAACAAAAGGCAGAATAGTCCTTATAGTCACCATCTTGAAAGTTGGTACTCTTACATAACGATTCAAAAATTTCAAATCCAGAACTGGTCTGAACAAATATTCTTTCTTTGGTACAATGAATAGGTTTGAATAAAACCCCCAACCTTGTTCCTGAGGAGGAACTGGTATGATTACCCCTGAAGACTCCAGGTCTGAAACACACTTCAGAAATGCCTGAGCTTTTACTGGATTTACAGGAATGTGTGAGAGAAAAAATCTAATCACAGGAGGTCTTACTTTGAATCCTATTCGATACCCTTGAGAGGCAATGCTCTGAATCTTATGATTTTGGACAGATTTTATCCAAAAATCCTTGAAAAACCTTAATCTGCCCCCTACCAGATTAGCTGGAATGAGGGCCGCACCTTCATGCGGACTTAGGGGCAGACTTTGGTTTCCTAAATGGCTTGGATTTATTCCAATTCGAGGAAGGCTTCCAACTGGAAGCAGATTCCTTGGGAGGAGGATTGAGTTTTTGTTCCTTATTCTGACGAAAGGAACGAAAACGGTTAGAAGCCTTAGATTTACCCTTAGGTTTTTTATCCTGAGGCAAAAAAACTCCTTTTCTTCCAGTGATAGTTGAAATAATAGAATCCAACTGAGAACCAAATAAATTATTACCTTGGAAAGAAAGAGATAGTAATCTAGATTTAGATGTCATATCAGCATTCCAAGATTTAAGCCACAAAGCTATTCTAGCTAATACAGCTAAAGACATGGATCTAACATCAATTTTGATAATATCAAAAATGGCATCACAAATAAAATGATTAGCATGTTGCAGTAGGCGAACAATGCTAGATATGTCAGAATCCAATTCATGTTGCGCTAAATTTTCCAACCAGAAAGTTGATGCAGCCGCAACATCACCCAAAGAAATAGCAGGTCTGAGAAGATGACCTGAATATAAATAGGCCTTCCTTAGATAAGATTCAAGCTTCCTATCTAAAGGATCCTTAAAGGAAGTGCTATCTTCCATAGGAATAGTGGTACGTTTAGCAAGAGTAGAAATAGCCCCATCAACTTTGGGGATTTTTTCCCAAAACTCTATAGATTTTGCTGGTAAAGGATACAATCTCTTAAACCTTGAAGAAGGAATAAAGGAAGTACCTGGCTTATTCCATTCCCTAGAAATCATATCAGAAATAGCCTCAGGAATGGGAAAAACACCTGGAGAAACCACAGGAGGTTTAAAAATAGCATTTAAACGTTTATTAGACTGAACGTCAATAGGACTGGTTACCTCAATATCCAAAGTAATTAACACTTCTTTTAATAAAGAACGCATATACTCTATTTTAAACAAATAAGTAAATTTGTCAGTGTCAATATCTGAGGAAGGATCTTCTGTTTCAGATAGATCCTCATCAGAAGAGGATGAATTATTATGTTGTTGGTCATTTGAAATTTCATCAGCTAAATGAGAAGTTTTAAAAGACCTTTTACGTTTATTAGAAGGTGGAAATGCAGACAAAGCCTTCATAATAGATTCAGAAACAAATTCTTTAAAATTTACAGGTATATAATGCACATTAGAAGTTGAAGGAACTGCAACTGGCAATGTACTATTACTGATAGAAACACTATCTGCATGTAAAAGTTTATCATGACAACTATTACAAATTACATTAGGTGGAATAATTTCTACAATTTTACAACAAATGCACTTAACTTTGGTAGAACCGATGTCATGCAGCAGCAGGAGGCAAACAACAATGGGGTATTGAAATAATGAAGAAAAATTGGCGCCAAGTATGACGCACAACATAACGTAAACTTTTTTGGCGCCAAAAATGACCGGAAATGACACACTTGCGTCACTAATGACGCCGCCGTGTGAAAGGTCTCGACGTCACGTATGACGCCGGAAAGGACGAAGTTGCGTCAAAAAACGTAATTTCCCGTGCCAAAAAAGTTTGCGCCAAAAATGACGCAATAAAGTCTAACATTTGACGCACCCGCGGGCCTTATACCCACAAATGCAAAAGTAGCCAAATTGAAAAAGACTAAACCCCAGGTAAGAAAGAAATTTCTTAAAGTATTTATATTCCCAAATATGAAACTGACAGTCTGCAGAAGGAAATACATGAACCTGACTCATGGCAAATATAAGTACAACACATATATTTAGAACTTTATATAACCATAGCTGAGAGTGTCTTAAGTAAATGAAAACATACTTACCAAAAGACACCCATCCACATATAGCAGATAGCCAAACCAGTACTAAAACAGTTCTTTAGTAGAGGTAATGGTAAATTTGAGAGTATATCGTCGATCTGAAAAGGGAGGTAGGAGATGAATCTCTACGACCGATAACAGAGAATCTATGAAAAAAGACCCCCGTTAGGGAAATCATCATATTCAATAGGTGATACTCCCTTCACATCCCCCTGACATTCGCTGTACTCTGAGAGGAATCGGGCTTCAACAATGCTGAGAAGCGCATATCAACGTAGAAATCTTAGCACAAACTTACTTCACCACCTCCATAGGAGGCAAAGTTTGTAAAACTGAATTGTGGGTGTGGAGAGGGGTGTATTTATAGGCATTTTGAGGTTTGGGAAACGTTGCCCCTCCTGGTAGGATTGTATATCCCATATGTCACTAGCTCATGGACTCTTGCCAATTACATGAAAGAAATATTAATTATATGTTAACTAACAACTCATTACCTGTCTGTGTGTTTTTATGAAAAACTTGATATGGATTGGGAGATAATTCAATATCCAATAGTGTTAGTGGCATAGGTGGAGATAAAGCTTCACTCCTGGGTGTTTCCACCAACATTGACCGGAGGTAGCGTGGTGGCTGTTTACACTTACTTTTCTTACTTCTCATATCTATGAACATATTAATAAAAAAAAATGAATTAACAAATTTAAATTTAATAAATTATAATATATGTTTAACAAATTCGAAATTATGCATGCTACAACAATTTTATTAAAGGGGCACTGAACCAATTTTTTTTCTTTCGTGATTCAGATAGAACATGCCATTTTAAACAACTTTCTAATTTACTCCTATTTTTAATTTTTCTTCATTCTCTTGCTTTCTTTATTTGGAAAAAAAGGCATCTAAGCTATTTTTTGTGTTCACTACCATGTAAAGCACTTGTTTATTGGTGGATGAATTTACCCACCAATCAGCAAGAACAACACAATGTGTTCACCAAAAATGTGCCGGCATCTAAACTTAAATTCTTGCATTTCAAATAAAGATACCAAGAGAATGAAAATAATTTGATAATAGGAGTAAATTATAAAGTTGCTTAAAATGGCATACTCTATCAAAATCACGATAGAAAAAAGTTTGGTTCAGTGTCCCTTTAATCCTAATTTTTTTTTATCAAGAATGTAAATTTAATTCTACTAACACAGTTATGCATGTTTATTTTTTATTACAATTAAATTAAAACTCTACTAACATTGTTCATGAAGTTCATTTTTAAAGACAAATTACAATTATATTTTACTCTACTAACTCAGTTCTGCATGCTTATTTTTCTAACTTTTTAAAATTGTATATACTAATATAGTTAAAGTACCACTAAAACAAAAATAATATTGTCCTTGATTCGTCAATGATGACGCAATTCAAATTACATGATTAGTTTCTATTAAAAATATAATTTTTAAATATATATCAGTATTGAACTTACATGTCCTTATCAATCTTCTCATAGATTTATAGTACTTAGGTTCTCTTCTCTTCAAGTCACAATATTTTCAAAGATATTGTCGTCTTGTTCTTTTAATTTTTGAAATACGATGCATTCTTCTCAGCATCTCGTATATAATTTTGTCACGGCATTCCTGTCTCACTGCCCTTACACCACCAATACGTTTAGGAAAATATTTATCCATGGCATAAACTAATATTACTAATTCGCCAGCACCAAAAGGTTTAGGACGCGACATGCTTGACGATGACATAATTAATTGTTAAGTCAATCATTAGCGCATTGATCTCGATATGTAACCAAAAATAAAAAAATTAAACTAGAGGGAGTGCAGAATTATTAGGCAAGTTGTATTTTTGAGGATTAATTTTATTATTGAACAACAACCATGTTCTCAATGAACCCAAAAAACTCATTAATATCAAAGCTGAATAGTTTTGGAAGTAGTTTTTAGTTTGTTTTTAGTTTTAGCTATTTTAGGGGGATATATGTGTGTGCAGGTGACTATTACTGTACATAATTATTAGGCAACTTAACAAAAAACAAATATATACCCATTTCAATTATTTATTTTTACCAGTGAAACCAATATAACATCTCAACATTCACAAATATACATTTCTGACATTCAAAAACAAAACAAAAACAAATCAGTGACCAATATAGCCACCTTTCTTTGCAAGGACACTCAAAAGCCTGCCATCCATGGATTCTGTCAGTGTTTTGATCTGTTCACCATCAACATTGCGTGCAGCAGCAACCACAGCCTCCCAGACACTGTTCAGAGAGGTGTACTGTTTTCCCTTCTTGTAAATCTCACATTTGATGATGGACCACAGGTTCTCAATGGGGTTCAGATCAGGTGAACAAGGAGGCCATGTCATTAGATTTTCTTCTTTTATACCCTTTCTTGCCAGCCACGCTGTGGAGTACTTGGACGCGTGTGATGGAGCATTGTCCTGCATGAAAATCATGTTTTTCTTGAAGGATGCAGACTTCTTCCTGTACCACTGCTTGAAGAAGGTGTCTTCCAGAAACTGGCAGTAGGACTGGGAGTTGAGCTTGACTCCATCCTCAACCCGAAAAGGCCCCACAAGCTCATCTTTGATGATACCAGCCCAAACCAGTACTCCACCTCCACCTTGCTGGCGTCTGAGTCGGACTGGAGCTCTCTGCCCTTTACCAATCCAGCCACGGGCCCATCCATCTGGCCCATCAAGACTCACTCTCATTTCATCAGTCCATAAAATCTTAGAAAAATCAGTCTTGAGATATTTCTTGGCCCAGTCTTGACGTTTCAGCTTGTGTGTCTTGTTCAGTGGTGGTCATCTTTCAGCCTTTCTTACCTTGGCCATGTCTCTGAGTATTGCACACCTTGTGCTTTTGGGCACTCCAGTGATGTTGCAGCTCTGAAATATGGCCAAACTGGTGGCAAGTGGCATCTTGGCAGCTGCACGCTTGACTTTTCTCAGTTCATGGGCAGTTATTTTGCGCCTTGGTTTTTCCACACGCTTCTTGCGACCCTGTTGACTATTTTGAATGAAACGCTTGATTGTTCGATGATCACGCTTCAGAAGCTTTGCAATTTTAAGAGTGCTGCATCCCTCTGCAAAATATCTCACTATTTTTTACTTTTCTGAGCCTGTCAAGTCCTTCTTTTGACCCATTTTGCCAAAGGAAAGGAAGTTGCCTAATAATTATGCACACCTGATATAGGGTGTTGATGTCATTAGACCACACCCCTTCTCATTACAGAGATGCACATCACCTAATATGCTTAATTGGTAGTAGGCTTTCGAGCCTATACAGCTTGGAGTAAGACAACATGCATAAAGAGGATGATGTGGTCAAAATACTAATTTGCCTAATAATTCTGCACTCCCTGTATAATGTATATATAGATTAATATATTTAGTGAATGTTTGTAAATTGATTCTATGCTTATAGTTATTAAAAATGATATTTTGTTTCGAAACAATTTCAGTGTTACATATGTGTATATATATATATATTTGAATTTAGTTTGGTTTACATTATTTTTTTATAAATATAATATATAATGTTTAAATATTGATTGTCAGTTTTATTTTCCATTATTTGTTGAGATTTTTTGGGGCTTTATTTATTTTCAATTTTTATCACAAATATAGTCACTATTTTCTTCCTAAAAATGTAACATTGGATTAATGTTACATATATTTGTATATACAATGACAATGTTTAATCTATATGAGCCACAATAACTTTAAAAACTATTGAATAGAAAGCCAAATTATTAAAGATAAGATATTAAGTGATAAGAGTAAGCCCTGAAGGTTTTTTGATTTGGAATATGGGCCAACCTAGGAGCTGTTAAAAATTGAGATTAAAATAAAACAAAGCAAATTAGCAAGTCTTTAAAATAACAACTCCTATCTGAAAGCATAAAATCTCACTTTGGAATAGCCTGTCGTTGGGTAAGTCTACAATTCAATGAGACAATACAATGAATTACCATCAGCTATTGAGGGATTACATTACACAAATCACATTATGTAAACGAATTAGAGAAGCTATAGACAGTAGTGTGATGTCACAAAGACAATGTATTACCCAAAATTTATTGTCTGTCATTACTTTGATCATAAACTTGATTTATAATTAAGATTTTAAACCATTGATAATTGAAGAGCAACAACTTTAATGTATTTATCTGTTTATCAACAGTGATTTTGAATAACCTTAATTATAAAAAAGAGTAGAAGACAATTTAATAAAGCAAATTTTTTTATTTATCAACTTAAGACAGGAATTTTAATCATCAAAATATTGTTCTGAAACCATGTCCCTTATTGCCATACCACGCCTATTAGGTTGTTCTATACATATTTCTTCTGTAAAATCGTCAGCATCTACGGTATTTTCTTCTTCTAATGGACAGCCTCTTTTAATTGCTATATTGTGCAGTATGCAGCAAACCAATATAATTCTTGCGACTTTCTCAGGTGCATACTGCATAGCGCCGCCAGAACGATCAAGACATCGAAACCGCATTTTCAAAAGACAGAAAGTCCTCTCAATTATACCCCTGGTAGATCGATGAGCTTCATTGAAAAGTACTTGATTTCTGGTCTGTGGGTTTTTATACTTATAGGGAGTCAACAGCCATTCTGTACATGAGTACCCTCCATCTCCTAATAGGACATAAATATAAATATTAATATAAAAATAATTATAAAGATTGACAACTAATACGATACAAATTTAAAATATGCATTACTCTTTAATTACAGTCGACAAATTTGGCACAATTTATGTACATGGAAATGATAGACAAATTAGATGCCAGTTATGCTTACCTAGAAGCCATCCTTCAGGCATATCTCCATCCTCGAACTTCTGGTATAATCCAGTCTGCTTTAAGATGTAAGAATCATGACATGAGCCTGGGTAGTTTGAACAGACACTGATTATCCTCATGTTGGGGTCACAGACCATCTGAACATTCAAGGAATGGAAATGCTTTCTATTCCTATAGATCTCCTCACGAGCTTGAAGTGGTCTTACAGCAACATGGGTACAGTCTATGGCACCTAGGACATTGGGAATCCCATCCATCCTATAGAAATTTTACTTTATAGATTGCCATTCTTCTGGGGTAGATGGCAAACAAACATATCGAGGAAAAATAACCATCATATGACTTTTGATAAGTGGCGTGAAAAAGCAGATTGACTCATTCCAATAATGACGCTAGAAACTGCCTGAAAGTACAATGCTGATATTACTGCCTTTTATATATGTCTAGACTGGCATCTACATTGACTTTCCTATTGTTTTGTACCTTGCCCACCACCTAAAATGTGGCGAGGCAAAAATAATGAGGTGGGAGCGGAAATTGTAGCGAGCGGACAAATAGATTTTTTAGTACATTAGTTTTTAGTGAGTTGTTGGTCAAATGTGTCTAATTACAGTGAAAAATGGAGAGGTAGCGATGTTTGGCGGATAAGTATGCTCGCAATTTTAAATATGCGAGTTTGAACATAGTTGACGACTTTGTACATATCAGTTTGCGAGTTTTGACGCAAGATTTTTTGCGGGTAGCTCGCTGACTGCTTAGTACATGGAGCCCCTAGACCCCACTGTCCAGCTCTCAGTAGAACACAATTATTTTTTTTATATTATATACAAAACGCGGAAGTGGACTGCACTCTCAGACTCGACTGGGTACACATCCTGTGACCCGGCAACATGCACAGCCCTGGGTGCTCATTATCACTCTCAGGCAGCTGCACTGTCCCCAGAGTCGAAGGCAGTTAACCCCAGACAGGTTTGGGTGCAAGGCCCATAGGGAAAAAATTACAAAACGAATTTATACAGAACACAGAGGAAGTCCAGCACTCACTATTTTCCATATGGGCCTTGTACCCAGACCTGTATGGGGTTAACTGTCTTAGACTCTGGGGACAGTGTAACTGCCTGAGAGTGTTATTGAGCACCCAGGGCTGTGCATGTTGCAGGGTCATGGGATGTGTACCCAGTCTAGTCTGAGAGGGCAGTCATCTTCCGTGTTTTATATATGTCTATGGTGATTACATAATCCTGTGCACCCTTGACTTATTCCCAGTTTGTTTGATTGAGAGCTTGCATTGTTATGCTGTTTTAGGGATCAAGGTTTTTGGGGGAGACCTTAACATGGTAGGACAAATCAGTATTAAACTGACAAAAATGTACATCTGTTTAGCACTCATATTCCTGCAACATCATTATGTGGATAATGACTTACATGAGACTCCTCGGCGGAGTTCAGAGCTAAAGTTTAAAATTTAACCTTTATTGGAAATTATTTTAAAAACATTACATATATACAAAGACAAAAACTTTTAAAATTAACGTCTGCTGTAGAGATTGATTTTTATGTATGTTTGCATTCAATTTGAATCGGTACCAAGTAATTTATAAGCCTCAGTGATTGACTAGCCTGTAGCTTAATGATTCAAAAATGGAACAATTGGTAACTTAACCCAGAGATAATGTTAATACTATGCTAGTGTCGAACCTACTGTTGCTGCAATTGGAATTATTTACAGTAATGCTGAGGTTAGAGTAATAATTTTATAACTGCAATCTACCCTGTAATACTATCTAATGTAGCAGAAAGTCCCTTTGACAAAGCCAGGTTACTGGCGAAACATGTTAGGGGAGGTGTTGCTTTGTAAATTTTAGCTCGTCTGTTGTTTGTAGAAAGAAAAGGTGTGGGGAATATTATATAATTTAAAACTACAACGGCACTTTGCCTTCCCCGCAACCTCAGCATTTGATATGTATTGAACTATAAGTAATAAGCTGTGGTCTGTAGCCATAACTTTCCTCTCATATAAAACATTATTCAGTTGTATAAGTTAAGATACTAATACATCAATCACCCACTTGGTATAGGCCGGTATCCACCTTAGAATCACCTTAGTGTAAAGTTTTAACTTCTCCCAGATATTCTTTTGGGAACACACAATATAAAATTAAGGTGCTAAGATCACAAACTATCTATGCGGTATAGGCCGGTAACTACCTCAGAACCATATGTGGTTGTAGCGCTAACTTTTTCCTGGTATCAATAGGTAACTTTTAACCCAAGTACAATTGCTAACCTTTCAAAACTGCCCACTAGGTATAGGCTGGTAACGACTTCTAAACTTCTTGTTATTCATACGGTATAGGCCTCAGAACTATATGAGGTTGTAGCGGTAACTTTTTTCTGGTATTAATAGGTAACTTTCAACCAAAATATAACTGCTAACTGTGTAAAACTGCCCACTTGGTATAGGCCGGTAACCACTTCTAAACCTTTTGCTATTGATGCGGTATAGGCCGGTAACTACCACAGAACTATGTGTGTTTGTAGCGGTGACTTTTTCCAGGTATTAATAGGTAACTTTCAACCAAAGTATAATTGTTAACATTTTAAACTATCCATTTGGTATAGGTCGGTAACCACTTCTAAACCATCTGTGGTCTGTAGCAGCAATCTTTTTCCCAGGTATTAACTGGTAACCCACAATAAAAATATTGCCATCTTATAAACTGCCTATAAGGTATAGACTGCAAACCACCGCAGAAAATAAGTTTTGGTAATTTGTATCCCCAATTGGGGCTGATATAGAATTGCAAAGATAAATTGGCACATTCTTAAAGCTACAGGGCAAGGCATTATTAGAGAGGACAACTAATGACTCTTTAGAGAACAAAGGTATAGGCCGGTAAATCACCAACTGAACATAAAAGGAAAAAACTACAATTGATAAACAAAAGTAATCTGCTTCAAACCCTGATAAAAATAAATGAAAGTATATAGCTCTGCTAAGATACACAAAAGTTAAAAACATAGGTAAAACCGTTTACACAGATAATCCTTCAATAATAAAAACGGTGTTACCTGCTAAAATCTTGTTGAGAAGAAAACTTTGAACAAATTACTTAAGAATTAGAAATACAAAGCTACAAATTGCAGGGACAACTTAGACTCATCTATTGCAATAACTTAAATCTAGGAATTTAACCGGATACTTTATATCGTTAATTCAGTAACATATGAATATACACTTTGACACAATGTTACTTTAGATGTGATTACTCCCAGTTTAACGATACTAAGAATTACTCTCTAAATATTTGGCTCCATTAAAAACTAAATACGATAAAACAGGAGTATATTTCAACGATAATTTAAAATATCAATAAGACTCCTAAGATGATATAAGGGATATAAGGGATTAATACAATCCACCAAAATATCCTTACCAGCATTTTGAGTGTATTACTCACATTTCTTATACCTTGGAATCCTTGGCTAAGAGAAACACACAGTAAACATTATTTCCAGCAATAATGAAAAGGGGAAATGTAAATCACAATACTGACACCTAATGAGCAATTAAAATCGATACAACTCATGTATATACAACTTTAGAAATCAAGCAGGAAGGTGACGAATATCCACTATATCCAACCTGGTTATTTACGTTTATAATCAAAAAAGTACCATTGGTCTTGTTATTCTTGCGGAACTTTCTGCTACATTAGATAGTATTACAGGGTAGATTGCAGTTATAAAATGATTACTCTAACCCCAGCATTACTGTAAATAATTCCAATTGCAGCAACAGTAGGTTCGACACTAGCATAGTATTAACATTACCTCTGGGTTAAGTTACCAATTGTTCCATTTTTGAATCATTAAGCTACAGGCTAGTCAATCACTGAGGCTTATAAATTACTTGGTACCGATTCAAATTGAATGCAAACATACATAAAAATCAATCTCTACAGCAGACGTTAATTTTAAAAGTTTTTGTCTTTGTATATATGTAATGTTTTTAAAATAATTTCCAATAAAGGTTACATTTTAAAATTTAGCTCTGAACTCCGCCGAGAAGTCTCATGTAAGTCATTATCCACATAATGATGTCGCAGGAATATGAGTGCTAAACAGATGTACATTTTTGTCAGTTTAATACTGATTTGTCCTAGTTTGTATTCAAGTACATAGCACCTCTTTTCTCTCCATTATATAACCCTGCACTAATATATAGCTGGGTTACTTTGAGTAAATTAAATTCCTGCATTACAATAATAGTAGTGCCTTAGTACACCCCTTTTTTTCTTTGTTTGAGACCTTAACATGGTACCTGGGCTTGTCCCATTTGGCCAGATGCGGTAAATAACTCTTCCATTTTTACTTTTAATCTTAGCTGGGACCTTGCAAGTGAGTGCTGAACTTCCCCTGTGTGCTAAATAATATTACTAATTGAATTGCCTTTTCAAATTACCAATTTATAAATCTATTCTTAAAACCACATTAGGTATACAGTAATATAGAAAAAGTATATGGTAAAATAACATTAAAGGAACATTATACACTAGAATTTTCTTTGCATAACTGTTTTGTTGAAGATCCATTTATATAGCCCATACAGTTTTTAAAAAAAAAAATGTATAGTTTTGCTTATTTTAAATAACATTGCAATGATTTTCAGACTCCTAACCAAGCCCCAAAGTTTTAGAAGTAGACTGTTGTCTACCTACTCCAGCTTGCTCCTGTTTGTGTAAATGGTCTTTTCATATGCAGAGGAAGGGGGAGGGGGGAATTATCTGCTATTTTTGCTATAAAGCCACTTTCAGTGGGTGTTCCGGCTAACCGTTTCAACAAAGCTAAACTACGAGCTTCTAAGTAAGTTTTTAAACAGTTTTATACTGAATTTTTAGATCAGTATCTTTGCATATTTTTCTTTATAGTAGTTTCTATTACATGCAGTTATATGAAAATTGGTGTATACTGTCCCTTTAATTGATTATGGTCACGACTGTTGTAGCTGAACGTATAAATATTTTCAAAGCTTTTTACAACATAATGTATTTCATATTGAAAATATAGGTTATAACTTCTGTTTTAGTTGCAAATTATAAAACTGTTTTAAATATAAGCTTTGTAGCAATAATTAATGTAACAATATTTTATAAATGAACAATTATAAGTAAATAAAATACAATCATAGCCATACCCATCAATTTATTATACGCTGATTAACTGATATAGATATGAAAAAAGTAAAAATATAATAATAAAAAAATAATAAGGATTAAAATAAATTAAAAAACAATGACATGTGATGGAAATATGGAATTGTTTGTATTGGTGGTCTACTTTGCCTTAAGTATTCTTATATTTTTATATTGGTATCTGATAAAGTCTTCAAATATAATTTTAGGTGCTAATATAAACTATACAAATATGGTAATTCCATTATCGATTCTATATAAAAATCTACATCCCATAATGAATTTAAACCCTTTGGCTTCTTTGTATCCAAGGTAAATATCCAAAAATCTTCTTTCCTATTTAAACCTTTGAATCTATCTCCTCCTTTGAGGCTTTTTGGGACTTGGTCTATTAATGTTACTGAAAAATTTGATAACGGATTTGTATGTAAAGCAAAGTGTTTGGCTACCGGAGTTCTTCGAGGATCTTGTTTGATGGACAATATATGTTCCCTTAGTCTATCTTTGGCCATATGTGTAGATCTACCGACGTACTGCATAAAACATGATTTACATTTAATTAAATACAATACATAATACGAGCTACAGTTCAGATAATTGTGAATATTTTATATACTTTGGTTATTAGTAGATATGAATGTTTCTGTAACTTCTATATATGTAAAGGTTTTAAATGGTCTAATGTCCCACTTGTGGCTGCCATTTTTTGGTGTCAACCAAGTAGTACTTTGTTTTGAAGGTTTAGAGAAGTCTTTAGACAATCTATTACCTAAGGGGGCATTTTTCTTAGAGACAAATCTCAGTTTGGCCTTTAACATGTTGTGTAATTTCTTATCTCCCCATAAAATGCCTGTTATTTTTAATTATTTTACATATATTATGATACTCATTATTAAAACAAGTTGAAAAAACTAATTGTGCTGATTTTTTTGTATTTAAATGGAGATCAAAGTTCTTAGAAATTATCTTATTATTTATCTCATGCTTTATTTGATTAAAGTGTGTTATATCCTCTGGTTATTAGACGTTTCTCTAAATCATTGGCATGTTTAAAGTAGAGTTTGTTACTACTGCAACTTCTTTTAGTTCTAATGAACTGTCCTTTAGGTGTGGCTTTTTTTATATTGCCTGGATGGCATAAATACGCTCTTAAAATATAATTTTCTGCTGTTGGTTTCCTATATTATTCAGTTATTATTTCCCCTGATATAACATTGCCAGATCATTTTAAATCTAAGAAAGCTATGTCTATGTCTGACTTTTCATAGGTAAATGTTAAATTTACTGTGTTGTAATTAAGATAATCCACAAATTTTGTAACTGTTCATCAGTACCTTGCCAAATAAGTATTATTTAATCTATAAAGTGACTATAATGCACTATTTTGTATTTTTAAGGGATTCCATCGCCAAAGATTTTAATTGACTCAAACCATATCATGAATAAATTTGCATAAGAGGGGGCAAATTTAGCCCCCATCGCTGTACTTCTTTTCCGGAGATAGAAAAAAAACATACAGCTGTATAGTGGTAGAGTGCGCCAAATAGCTACAAAAAAACGTGTTCCTAATCAGGATAACAAATCTTGCCTCTATAATCAAGGACAGCAATTATTAAATGTGGACAAAATCGTCACAAAAAATAACAAGAAGGAATTTTTAGAAAGTGTAACAATGTGAAAGCTAAACAATAAAAAACAAATTGATAAGACAAATAAAAGTTAATACATTTAAATACAGTAAAAGAAAAAATATTTTTTAATGCTTATCGTATAGATGTCCCAAATTTGGTTGTGAGCAGTATCTCAACCAATAAGTGTCTCTGTAGGTGCAGCAAAAAAACTTCGGCACAATAACGATATCTGGGTGAAGCAGGCAGCTGGTCTTGGGACTGGATGATCAAACAGTGTGTCTAGAAAATGAGCAAAAGAAGACAGCGCCTCATAGTGCAAATAAGTTCAATAAACTGGGGTCACAGTAAAAGACAAACGGTTGTAGGTATACTCACAAGAGTACTGGCGCTCTTATGTAAAGAAGTGCGAATGAGCAGGCTGACTTTTTAGCAGCAGTCAGTACGCTGAAACAGAAGACATCCACAATCCAAGGTGCAGCTGTGGGCTCTCCTCCACGAATGGAAGGGAATCATCTGAAGCAGCACTGTGTTGAAGAAAGCAGCTATCACTGCATGTAGTATCCACTTTGAGCTGTTGTTCGCTGCAAGTGTATCAAAGAAAGTGCTTTAGAGAGAAAAACCATTGCATAAGCAACAGGGTTAATTAAGATAAAAAAGCCAAAAATAACCAGGCTTAATTAATATGAAATAAGAACAATTTATTAAGAGAGCTTTAAACGCGTTTCTCGGCCGCAAGCTCCTGGCCGTTTCTTCAAGTATAATGAATTACACATGTAAGTAGAAAACAAATTTAAAAGGAGTGCCAAAACATTTCATTGGTTAAAGTTGGACCAATCATAGCCTAAGATACGTCATATACAAGTTTTAAAATATAACCATGTTGAAACAAATTACATAAGAATCAATAAGTAGAAACATCTTTGCTCGTTAGTAAAAACAAAATTGCATATTAAAATCTACATTTACATAAAGCCTGGATAAATTTGATCTAGACGCTATTATAAAACATCATGTATGTCAGAAAGAATGTTTGTCGGAGATGTATAAAGTTTAATGTGTTTAACGTTGTGTTCCATAGTATCTAAGTCTTGAGTGAATGTGTGTAAGTTATGTGGTTAAAAACAAACTGATGCCAATATGCGCAAAATTAAATCTATACTACTTTGAATCACGGACTTGGGTTGAGAAAAATATATGTGTGCAAATGCAAAAAATAATAATTGGGATTTACAAAATAATTTGATAAAAAATCCCATGTAGGAAAAATAATAAAAATTAAAATATGAACGCTCTGAAAGATAATAAAAAAATAATCATTTTTTTTTTATTATGTATGCACATATTGGGGGGTAGTTATCAAGCCGTCAACCTCAAATACGCTGGAATTCCGCAGCGTATTTGTGGCGAGGCTGATTCGCCTTAGTTATCAAAGGCTAGAGACCGGCAAAAGTAGAATTTAGTGAAGTAAGCTTCGATCCGCCGGACTCAGTCCGACACAGATCGATTCTTATGTCACTCCAGATGTTCCGCACACAAGTGCGGCACAATCTGACTACTTTTGCTAGTTATCAAAAAACTAGCAGGTACGCTCTGCACTTTTCCGGCCCAGCGTACCTGGTTTTCAATCCGCCGCCCTGGAGGCGGCGGATCCCATAGGAATCAATGGGAGTCTGACCATAGCGAAAGTTCATGTTCGCTGCTGCCAGACATCCCATTGATTCCTATGGGAGCTGTCTACACCTAACACCCTAACATGTACCCCGAGTCTAAACACCCCTAATTTGCCCCCCCTACACCGCCGCAACTAAATAAATGTATTACCCCCTAAACCACCGCTCCCGGAGCCCACCGCCACTCTAATAAAATGATTAACCCCTAAACCGCCGCTCCCGGAGCCCACCGCAAGCTATAATAAATATGTTAACCCCTAAACTGCCGCTCCCTGACCCCGCCGCAACTATAATATATGTATTAACCCCTAAACCGCCGCTCCCTGACCCCGCCGCAACTATAATATATGTATTAACCCCTAAAATTTTACAGGTAACTTTGTATTTATTTTAGCTAGTTAGAATAGTTATTAAATAGTTATTAACTATTTAATAACTACCTAGCTAAAAGAAATACAAAATAAATCCTAACCAAAGTTACAATTAAACCTAACACTACACTATCATTACATTAATTAAATAAATTAAATACAAATAACTACAATTAAATACAATTACATAAACTAACTAAAGTACAAAAAATAAAAAAAGCTAAGTTACAAAAAATAAAAAAAATAAGTTACAAACATTTAAAAAATATTACAACAATTTTAGGCTAATTACACTTAATCTAAGCCCCCTAATAAAATAACAAAGCCCCCCAAAATAAAAAATTCCCTACCCTATTCTAAATTAAAAAAGTTCAAAGCTCTTTTACCTTACCAGCCCTTAAAAGGGCCTTTTGCGGGGCATGCCCCAAAGAATTCAGCTCTTTTGCCTGTAAAAGAAAAATACAACCCCCCCCAATATTAAAACCCACCACCCACATACCCCTAATCTAACCCAAACCCCCCTTAAAAAAACCTAACACTACCCCCCTGAAGATCATCCTACCTTGAGTTGTCTTCAGCCAGCCGACCCACCGATGGAACCGAAGAGGAGATCCGGAGCGGCAGAAGTGATCCTCCAAGGGGAGCTGAAGAAGTCTTTCATCCGATGAAGTCATCATCCAGGCGGCACTGAAGAAGTCTTCCATCCGGGCGATGTCATCTTCCAAGCGGCGCTGAAGAAGTCTTCCATCCGGGCGATGTCATCTTCCAAGCGGGGTCTTCAATCTTCTTTCTTCAGGATCCATCTTCATCCCGCCGACACGGAACATCCTTCTTCCCCGACGGACTAACGAAGAATGAAGGCTCCTTTATGGGACGTCATCCAAGATGGCATCCCTTCAATTCCGATTGGCTGATAGGATTCTATCAGCCAATCGTAATTAAGGTAGAAAAAATCTGATTGGCTGATTGAATCAGCCAATCAGATTGAAGTTCAATCCGATTGGCTGATCCAATCATCCAATCAGATTGAGCTCGCATTCTATTGGCTGTTCCGATCAGCCAATAGAATGCGAGCTCAATCTGATTGGCTGATTCAATCAGCCAATCAGATTTTTCCTACCTTAATTCCGATTGGCTGATAGAATCCTATCAGCCAATCGGAATTGAAGGGACGCCATCTTGGATGACGTCCCTTAAAGGAGCCTTCATTCGTCATTAGTCCGTTGGGGAAGAAGAATGTTCCGCGTTGGCGGGATGAAGATGGATCCTGAAGAAAGAAGATTGAAGACCCCGCTTGGAAGATGACATCGCCCGGATGGAAGACTTCTTCAGCGCTGCTTGGAAGATGAAGATGATTGGAGGATCACTTCTGCCGCTCCAGATCTCCTCTTCGGTTCCATTGGTGGGTCGGCTGGCTGAAGACAACTCAAGGTAGGATGATCTTCAGGGGGGTAGTGTTAGTTTTTTTTAAGGGGGATTTGGGTTAGATTAGGGGTATGTGGGTGGTGGGTTTTAATGTTGGGGGGGTTGTATTTTTCTTTTACAGCCAAAAGAGCAGTTTTCTTTGGGGCATGCCCCGCAAAAGGCCCTTTTAAGGGCTGGTAAGGTAAAAGAGCTTTGAACTTTTTTAATGTAGAATAGGGTAGGGCATTTTTTTATTTTGGGGGGCTTTGTTATTTTATTAGGGGGCTTAGATTAGGTGTAATTAGCTTAAAATTGTTGTAATATTTTTTAAATGTTTGTAACTTATTTTTTTTATTTTTTGTAACTTAGCTTTTTTATTTTTTGTACTTTAGTTAGTTTATGTAATTGTATTTAATTGTAGTTATTTGTATTTAATTTATTTAATTAATGTAATGATAGTGTAGTCTTAGGTTTAATTGTAACTTAGGTTAGGATTTATTTTACAGGTAATTTTGTATTTCTTTTAGCTAGGTAGTTATTAAATAGTTAATAACTATTTAATAACTATTCTACCTAGCTAAAATAAATACAAAGTTACCTGTAAAATAAATATAAATCCTAAAATAGCTACAATGTAATTATTAATTACATTGTAGCTATCTTAGGGTTTATTTTACAGGTAAGTATTTAGTTTTAAATAGAAATAATTTATTAAAGTATAGTGTAGTGTTAGGTGTAATTGTAACTTAGGTTAGGATTTATTTTACAGGTAAATTTCTCTTTATTTTAGCTAGGTAGCTATTAAATAGTTAATAACTATTTAATAGCTATTGTACCTAGTTAAAATAAATTGAAAGTTACCTGTAAAATAAAAATAAATCTTAAGATTGCTACAATATAATTATTAGTTATATTTTAGCTATATTAGGGTTTATTTTATAGGTAAGTATTTAGTTTTAAATAGGATTAATTTAGTTAATAATAGAAATATTATTTAGATTTATTTAGTTAATATTTAAGTTGGGGGGTGTTAGGGTTAGACTTAGGTTTAGGGGTTAATAATTTTATTACAGTGGCGGCGGTGTAGGGGGGGGCAGGATAGGGGTTAATAAATTTATTGTAGGTGGCGACAGTGTAAGGGGGGCAGATTAGGGGTTAATAAGTTTAATATAGGTTGCGGCGGGGTCCGGGGGCAGCGATTTAGGGGTTAAACTATTTATTTAGTTGCGGCGAGGTCCGGGATCAGCAGGATAGGGGTTAATAACTTTATTATAGGTGGCGACGAAATGGGGGGGCAGGATAGGTGTTACTAGTATAATGTAGGTGGAGGTGGTGTCCGGGAGCGGCGGTTTAGGGGTTAATACATTTATAAGAGTTGCGGTGGGGTCTAGGAGCGGCGGTTTAGGGGTTAATAACTTTATTGAGTTGCGGGGGGCTCCGGGGGGCGCTGGTATAGGGGGTAGAACAGTGTAGTTAGTGTGGGTGCTTAGTGACAGGCTAGCAATAAAGCTGTCAAAAAGCCGAAGAGCAGCGAGATCGGATGAGTGATAACTCTCACAGTCCGCTGCTCATCGCCCCGTACTTGGTGCGCGGCTTTTTGACAGATTTATTGATAACTTAGGTGAAATTTTGCAGGTCCGCGGCGGCGATGGTAGGCGAGCTTAGGCGGGCGTATTGGGGCGGCGAAGGCAGGTAAGTTGACACGTTGATAACTAGGCCTCTTAGAATCCATGTAGTGCATTCGAAAAAATATTAGCATGTGAATGGGATAATAATGGTGTTACACCAAAAGCATTTTTCCAGCCATTTAAAGTAACAGAAAGACAGTATCACATAATATCAGGTACTGTATGTGGCTTTAGATCTCAAAAAAACAATGCTGCATTAAATCTGGCATTGTATATGATTGTTCTCTAAAGTTAAAAGAACATATTAGATATAAGGTAAACTGTCTAAAAAATATATTTCTTATACTTGGTGATATACTACACTGATAGATCAATACAGTATAAATGAGAGACATGATTGGAAATAGTTCCCATTTAATAATAAAAATTCGATCAGAAGATGTAAAGTATTATTTATATTAACAAGGGGATCAAAGAGAAAAAAGGGGGGAAGATCAAAAAAGCACCAAAGGACCTTCAGTATTGTTTGGAGTATTGTTATGCCTGCAATAGGCAAAGAATAATATATGAAAATAATATGTAAAAAATAATAATGATAACAAAACATATATACAATGAAGTGTGTGTATAGTGAGAAAAAGTGTTTTTGAACATTAGATTTAGAAATATATCACAGAACAATGGATGTTGTTTTTTTATTATTAATAGAGTGCAGAGGATAATATATGAATACTGTCTGTAGAAAACTTAACGTGCCAGTCTATGTGTATAAACGGCCGTGGACATAGAAAAAAGCGTGAACATGTATATCCATTTTAAAAAATTAAGAATGTATATCCGTCTTGAAAAATATAAAATGTGATTGAAAAAATGAGCTGTTAGGAGCCCATAAAGGGGATAAAAATTGGATATTGATATATGAGGAAAAAAATAAAATGTGATGGGAATGTAAAATTTGATGGGAATGTATAGATGAAAAGTAACTGAATACTGCCTCAATAATATATTAGTGATGGCAGTATGATCTAACTGATGTCCGTTTTAGCTGGAAACTAGACATAATGATAACCTGTAAGGAATGTGTATAATAATGAAGTATGTATCATGGGTTATGTGGGAGTGTGTACGTAATAGAATTGGTGATAAAAATGAAAGGAATTAGCAATTAGTGTACGATTAAGGAATATGTGTGAAAAATGTATGTAAGCGAAAAAATATGTTAAGCACTGATGTATACTCTTAAAATGAAAGTATATATGTCAATGTGAATAATGGGAATAAGTTCATGGAAAATGTATGGTAAGAAGGTTTCAAGAGTGTGTGTGTACCCTGAAGTGGCGAGACCCACCTATGGGGTTGATATGGAGCTGGAACTCTAATCTAAACCAAGGACAGGAGAGATGTGGTATAGATAACCTTTAGTTGAAAGCCGCTAAATCTAAATTGGAATTGAGGCCTAATGGATGTAAGGTCTTTAATTTATGAATCCAAAAGGATTCCCGAATTCTTAATTGTGTTATTCTTTTATAATCTGTAGAGGGCGGAATATAGTCAATAGAGTAAAATCTGAAAACATCAGAATTACCATTATGTTTATTCAAACAATGTTCTGGAATACTGTGTTTGATCTTTTTCTTGGCACAATTCTTGCAGTTGGGGTGAGCATTGGCGGAACTGCAAGAATTGTGCCAAGAAAAAGATCAAACACAGTATTCCAGAACATTGTTTGAATAAACATAATGGTAATTCTGATATTTTCAGATTTTACCCTATTGACTATATTCGGGAATCCTTTTGGATTCATAAATTAAAGACCTTACATCCATTAGGCCTTAATTCCAATTTAGATTTAGCGGCTTTCAACTAAAGGTTATCTATACCACATCTCTCCTGTCCTTGGTTTAGATTAGAGTTCCAGCTCCATATCAACCCCATAGGTGGGTCTCGACACTTCAGGGTACACACACACTCTTGAAACCTTCCTTACCATACATTTTCCATGAACTTATTCCCATTATTCACATTGACATATATACTTTCATTTTAAGAGTATACATCAGTGTTTAACATATTTTTTCATTTAAATACATTTTTCACACATATTCCTTAATCGTACACTAATTGCTAATTTCTTTTATTTTTATCACCAATTCTATTACGTACACACTCCCACATAACCCATGATACATACTTCATTATTATACACATTCCTTACAGGTTATCATTATGTCTAGTTTCCAGCTAAAACGGACATCAGTTAGATCATACTGCCATCACTAATATATTATTGAGGCAGTATTCAGTTACTTTTCATCTATACATTCCCATCAAATTTTACATTCCCATCACATTTTATTTTTTTCCTCATATATCAATATCCAATTTTTATCCCCTTTATGGGCTCCTAACAGCTCATTTTTTCAATCACATTTTATATTTTTCATTCTTCATTTTTTAAAATGGATATACATGTTCACGCTTTTTTCTATGTCCACGGCCGTTTATACACATAGACTGGCACGTTAAGTTTTCTACAGACAGTATTCATATATTATCCTCTGCACACTATTAATAATAAAAAAACAACATCCATTGTTCTGTGATATATTTCTAAATCTAATGTTCAAAAACACTTTTTCTCACTATACACACACTTCATTGTATATATGTTTTGTTATCATTATTATTTTTTACATATTATTTTCATATATTATTCTTTGCCTATTGCAGGCATAACAATACTCCCAACAATACTCAAGGTCCTTTGGTGTTTTTTCGATCTTCCTCCCCCCTTTTTTCTCATTGATCCTCTTGTCAATATAAATAATACTTTACATCTTCTGATCAAATTTTTATTATTAAATGGGAACTATTTCCAATCATGTCTCTCATTTATACTGTATTGATCTATCAGTGTAGTATATCACCAAGTATAAGAAATATATTTTTTAGACAGTTTACCTTATATCTAATATGTTCTTTTTGTTCCAAAAGGGGAGAGACCCAGGCTAGAGCCTTGTGCTTTAGCAAGGAAATGATAAAGGTGACCCTTGACTGATGATACTGGAAGGTGAGAGGATCATTGCGGAAGTGCAGCCTGCATTGGTTTAGAAAGCCCCTGCAATCAGTAATACCTTCATACTTGTCAGGCAAGGGTATCCGGGGTATACTTCCAGAAGCAGAGGAAGAAGTCACAGCACTAGGAGTAGGGGCTGGTGGTGTAGCAACAGGAGCATCCCTCGCTGCAACTAGTAAGGAGACTTGAGCGGAAATAGCCTCTAGCTTGTAATCCATATTCTGCAACTGTGTAATATGGGTTCCCAACATCTGTCCCTGAAGATAAACAGCTTGTGCCACCTCATCTGGCTTCATGGCCCAAGTATAATGTAACGCTTGTGGGATACTCCTCTATCAAACCAAACTCGGCCAGTAGTCTTGTTATACTGGTGTCGAGCCAGAATGATAGGGAATACCCCAGTGCAGAGAAAGTCAGTGAGATGAGGAAGGCGGCACTCACCACAGGCAGGACAGTCCCCAGCGGCAACAGCAGAGCAGTCCAAGGATGAACCACTAGAATGGTCAGGCAGGCAGGTTTTGGCAACAGTAAAGCAGTCCAAGGATAAACCACTAGAATAGTCAGGCAGGTAGGGTTTGGCAACAGTAAAGCAGTCCAAGGGCACACCACTAGAATGGTCAGGCAGGCAGGGTTTGGCAACAGTAGAGCAGTCCAGCAGTTTAAGGGTTAAGGCAGGTAGTGTAGTCAGACAAGCAGGTTCAGCAACAGTGATCAATCCAGCAGTGTAAGGGTTAAGGCAGGTAGAGTAGTCAGACAGGCAGGTTCAGCAACAGTGATCAATCCAGCAGTGTAAGGGTTAATGCAGGTAGAGTAGTAAGAGAGGCAGGTTCAGAAGCAGCAATTAATCCAGCAGTTTAAGGGTTAAGGCAGGTAGAATAATTAGACAGGCAGGTTCAGCAACAATATTAGGCACAAGAAAGAACGATCTGTCACACTCAGGAGCACACAAAGTAACACCTATACTTGGGCACTGACAGATCGTTCAAAAAAAATTTAAATAGGCGCAGATTCACGCCACTGAGGTCTGACCGGCATCCGGAGTGTGCAGCGATGACGTCAGTGCCACACGCATCCAGAACCGACACTGCCCCTGACAATGAGCAGGGAAGGAGACGCAGCGCCCCTATCAATGGATAGAGTAGCGTGGCGTGACATGTGGGGGTTCACAGATGTTTTGGGGTTGCTTTTATGCTTCAGACACTGGATGTCTTGACTGCGTGCATGGCATTATGAAATCTGAAGACTACAATAATAATAATTCTGTGGTGCACTGTAGGGCCCAGTGTCAGAAAACCTCCGTCAGAGGTCATGGGTTTTACAGCAGGACAATGACCCAGAGCACACATCCAAAAGCACTTGAGAGTACTGAAGTGGCCAGCAATGAGTCCAGATTCAATCCCATAGAGCACCTGTGGAGAGATCTCAAAACAGCAGTTGGGAAAAGGAAGCCTTATAATCTGAGAGATCTGGAGCAGTTGGTGACAGAAGATTGGTCCAAAATTCCAGTAGAGAGGTGTAAGAAATTCACTGATGATTACAGGAAGTGATGGATTTCAGTTCATTTTTCCAAGGGGTGTGCTACCAAATATTAAACTGAGGGTGCCAATAATATTATCCAGTCCATTTTTGGAGTTTTGCGTGGAATGTGTCAGATTTGGCTTTTCATTTCTAAACTTTTTTGTGTCATACCAATACAAACAAAATAAATGAACACGAGAATGCCTAAACATTTGTAATTGCAACAATTTTCTGGGCGACGTGGTGCATTATCTGACAGAAATGCAGGAGAGACAATATTTTTGTACATGACTGTATATATTTTAAATTTGCTACCCAACACTGCAAGACTTACCCCCTGCACAAATTACCACCTTCTTTGCACTAGGTTATTAGCCATGTCTTACAGCATCAGAACGAGGCTCTTAAAAAGAAGCTGCAGCCAGGTGGTAAATCGTAATAGAACAGGCTAGCAATGATATTGAGCTGTTTGTTCGTTTCTATGAGTGCGCTTCTCTCTGTATGTTTTTAGTCTCCCTATGGGAAAAAAGAGGCCACCAGACGTGGACTTCTTGCTTACTGTGCTTAGACGAATATGGCTACACCTCCCTGACGAGGCCCAATGAAGGCCGAGACAATCATCTGGGGTTGCTGTGTCGCCTTGTTCAGAGAGAAATTTCCTGGTATTTTGGTGCTGGACTGACTGTAATAGGCGGGATCAGACTGATATACTACAGGAAAGTTCTACTCTGTGAAAAGCATTAATGGGCTAAAAGAAGCTGTATCCAGGTGGTAAATCGCCATAGAACAGGCTAACAATGTTATTGAGCTATTTATTCGTTCCTGTGAGTCCGCTTCTCTCTGTATGTATAAATGTTATTAAAATTGTTTAAACTTATACTGAAACAAAAGAGACCTTTTATGCACAACTAATCTTTAAGATATAGGATCATTGGCTAATTAGAAAAATGCCAACAATTTCATTGGTGGAGGGTAACACACCCTCATGTATCTAGGATGATGGGCAGCCATGTTAGGGTTAATTACTCATATTTAATAAGATTTGGTTTTTTTTTTTAAATAGGATTTTTATAAGTAGTGCATTATATATTACTCAATTGTATATAATTTAATACTTAACATATATATAACACTTTTGTTGTAACGTCTATTTCAGGATAAATGTAAAGGATTATACAATAATTGACAAGTAAATTAAAAGCCTTTAATATGCAGAAATAATTGTAAGTTGGGTTTCCTGTAACAATTGTTAGAAAATAAAAATCAGCATTTACTGTATATATGAGTCACACAATTTTATTAAGCAACAGAACAGGTAAATCTGACATACAAAGATGAATCTGTAATTGTTTGCATGACATTACTTAAATCTATAGGAATTTCTATTATGGATGTTGCAATTATATTTTTAAGCCACGCCAGTTTCAGCAACTATAAAAATATGCTTTACAGGAAGAAAACAGCCAGATAGAAGAAAACACACAAGAACTAAGTCGGTGAGTGAATACATTTTTACTTTCTAGCTTTTTTGAAAGGAAAGATGTAAATGTTATGGCTATACATGAGGGTAATTGTATATGTTTTTAGCTTGATTTAACCAATTTACAAAGTGAATTACCCTGTTTATCACCTGTCACAAGTTTTAAAGGGCTCTAACAGTGTGGGTCTTGCCAACAGCTGCAGGAATGGGTGAATATTTTGCAACAATTGAAATATGAAACAAATTTTAACACATTTGTTTGGTCGTTTTGATTTTCAAATGTTTGTACCACACACTAACATTCGTTTAATGTAATAGTATTTCTAATGATTTCTTTAAATGTAATGTTTGATTCAAATTTTTCTAATTATGCAATGTTTGAATAAATTCTAATCGATATATTCGTAAAAGTATTTCTAATACTCTCTTAAAAATGTAATATTCGAATTATGCAATAAAAGAAACATTCAAATTGATGTATTTGTATCTATTATGTATCAATTTACTAAATTCTCTACCACATGGACTATTGAACTTCTGAATAGTATTTGTTAAATCAAATGTGACATTCAAAATTTTGAATTCTACCAAACGAATTGCACTTTCAGCACATTCCCCCATCCCTATCAGTCCTACCAAAGCTAAGTTAATTTATTTTAATGCTATGGTTTGTAATAAGTTATCATGATAAACTTTTACATGCAGAAAAAATGTCCATCAGTATTAATGCATTGTCTATTGCTATTCTTTTAACATCTAATGTACAAGATATACCTGGGAATTTATAAGAAAATTTTTCTGATTCTATTCTGAAGGCTTTGTCTGCCATCCCACCTTTTAATAAAATGTAAAGGTCGTTTTTAAACTTCTCATTTAGTTGATGAATTTTCTAATGACCGACAACATACTGAATTATCCTTCTCTGATGATGATTTATCTCATTCAGAATATCCTTCATCAGATATTGACACTAACAAATCTACTTTTTTACTTTTAAATAGAGTACGTTCGTTCTTTGTTGAAAAGGTGTTGATTATTTTGGGTATTGAGGAGACTAGTCCTCTTTATTTTAAGGCTAGCTAACATTTAAATTCTTCTTATTAACCTCCTGTGGTTACTTCAGAGGTTTTTCCAGTTCCTAATACTGGGGAATGGAATAGGCCTGGTACTTCTTTTATTCCTTCTTTAAGGTTTTAAAATTGTATCCTTTGCCAGCAGTTAGTTTGGAGTTTTGGGAAAAGATCCTCAAAGTTAATGGGGTTATCTCTGCTCTTGCTAAAAGTACTACTATTCCTATGGAAAATAGTATTTATTTTTAAGATCCTTTAGATGGGAAACTTGTATCTTTTCTAAGGAAAATTAATTTATTTTCAGGTCCTTTTCTTAGGCCTGCAATTTCTTTGGCTGATGTTGCAGCTGTTTCATCTTTTTTGCTTGGAAACTTTAGCGCTACAAGTATTGGTTTATGTTTTGTTTAGCATTGTTATCTTGATTCAACATGCTAATAATTTCATTTGTGATGACATTTTTTTATATTATCAAAATTGAGGTTAAATCTATGTCTTTAGCTATTTTAGCTAGAATAACTTTGTGACATAAATCTTGGAATGCTGATTTGATTTCTAAAATCCAGATTTCTATTTTCTTTCCTTCCAAGGTAATAAATTATTTGGTTCACAGTTGGATTCTATACTTTCAAATGTTACTCTGGGGAAGAGAGTTTTTTTGATTCAAGATTAAGTTCTAAGCTTATATTAGTTTTTGTTCTTAATGAGGAACAGAAACCTAATTCTTCCCCAAGTAACATGTTTCTAATTGGAAGCTTTCTTCAAAATGGAATGAATTCAAGTCATTTAAGAGATCAAAGCCAGCCCCCAAATTCACATGAAGGTGCGGCCCTTATTCCAGCTTAGCTGGTAGGGGGCAGGTTAAGATTTTTCTAAAGTTGTTTGGTTCAATTCGGTCCAAACTTCTTAGATTGGGGTACAGAATAGGATTCAGAGTAAGACCGCCTGTGAGAAGTCTTTTTCTCTCTCACATATTCTAGCTATTCCAGTAAAGGCTCAGACTTTCCTGAAGTGTGTTTCAGACCTGGAGTTATCTGGGGTATTCATACCAGTTCCGTTTCAGGAACGGGGTCTGGGGTTTTGTTCAGAACTATTCATTGTCCCAAAGAAAGAAAAACTTTTGAATTGTCATGTTAGAGTACCATCTTTCAGAATGGTGATTATAAGGTCTATTCTGCGGTCTATTCTGCCTTTTGTTCAGCAAGGGCATTATTTGCCTACAAAAGACTTACAGGATACATATCTTCATATTCTGTTTTCATTCAGATTATTTTCATTTTCTGAGATTCTCTTTTTTAGACAAGCATTACCAATTTGTTGCTTTTCCTTTCTGGCCTAGCAACAGCTCTAGGAATCTTTTCAAAGGTTCTCAGTGTTTCCTTATTTGGACGATATTGTGGTACTTGCTCAGTCTTTTCGTTCTGCAGAATCTCATACGATTCAACTTCTGTTGTTTCTTCATAGACATGGTTGGAGGATCATTTTATCAAAAGTTCCTTGATTCCTCAGACAAGGGTCACCTTTTTTAGGTTTCCAGATAGATTGTGTCAATGTCTTTGTCTCTAACAGACAAGAGACAATTTATATTGGGTTCAGCTTGCCGGAACCTTCAGTCTCTATTATTTCCTTCAGTAGCTATATGCATGGAAGTTTTAGGTCTCATGACTGCAGCATTGGATTCGATTCCCTTTGCTCATTTTCATATGAAACCTTTCCAGTTTGTAATGCTGAATTAATGGTGCAGGGATTATTCTAGGATATCACATTTAATATCCTTGAATCCCAATATTAAACTATCTCTGACTTGGTGGTTAGATCACCATCGTATAGTTCTACGGGTCTCTTCAGTTCATCCAACCTGGACATTGATCACAACAGATGCAAGTCTTTTAGGTTGGGAAGCTGTCTGGGGATCTCTGAGGTTTGGAAATCTCAAGAGGCAAGATTACCATTCAATATTTTGGAACTCCGTGCAATTCTCAGAGTTCTTCAGTTTTGGCTTTTATTTGAAGAGAGAGACGTTTATTGGTTTTCAGACAGACAATGTCACAACTGTGGCATATGTCAATCATCAGGGTGGGACTCTCAGTCCTCAGGCTATGAAAGAAGTATCTCGGATACTTGCTTGGGCAAAATCCAGCTCCTGTCTAATTTCTGCAGTCCATATCCCAGGTATAGACAATTGGGAAGCGGATTATCTCTGTCATCAATTTATGCTTCTCATAAATTCTCTTGGCATTCTTTTAGAATTCCTAGAATTTTTCAGTTTCTTCAGGATGGTTTAGATAAGGGTGTGTCTGCAAGTTCTTTGAAAGGACAAATCTCTGCTCTTTCTGTTCTGTTCCACAGAAAAATTGCTAAACTTCCTGATATTCATTGTTTTGTACAGGCTTTGGTTCGTATCAAGCCTGTCATTAAATCAATTTCTCCTCCTTGGAGTCTTAATTTAGTTTTGAAGGCTATACAGGCTCCTCCGTTTGAGCTTATGCATTCTCTTGACATTAAATTACTTTCTTGGAAAGTGTTGTTCATCTCTTCTGCTAGAAGAGTTTCTGATTTATCTGCTCTTTCTTGTGAGTCTCCTTTTTTGATTTTTCATCAGGATAAGGTGGTTTTTGCGGACTTCGTTTAAATTTTTACCTAAAGTTGTGAACTCCAACAACATTAGTAGAGAAATTGTTGTCCCTTCTTTGTGTCCTAATCCTAAGAATTCTCTGGATAGATCCTTACATTCTTTGGATGTGGTAAGAGCTTTGAAATATTATGTTGAAGCTACTAAAGATTTCAGAAAGACTTCTAGTCTATTTGTTATCTTTTCTGGTTCTAGGAAGGGTCAGAAGGCTTCTGCCATTTCTTTGACATCTTGGTTAAAGCTTTTGATTCATCATGCTTATTTAGAGTCAGGTAAATCCCTGCCTCAGAGGATTACGGCTCATTCTACTAGGTCAGTTTCCACTTCCTGGGTTTTTAAGAATGAAGCTTCTGTTGATCAGATTTGCAAAGCAGCAACTTGGTCTTCTTTGCTTATTTTTACTAAATTCTACCATTTTGATGTTTTCTCTTCTTCAGAAGCAGTTTTTGGTAGAAAAATACTTCAGGCAGCTGTTTCAGTTTGATTCTTCTGCTTATATTTTCAGTTTTTTTCATTATAAGATTAAAACTTTTGATTTGGGTTGTGGATTAATTTTTCAGCAGAATTGGCTGTCTTTATTTTTATCCCTCCCTCTCTAGTGACTCTTGCGTGGAGTTCCACATCTTGGGTATTTGTTATCCCATACGTCACTAGCTCATGGACCCTTGCCAATTACATGAAAGAAAACATAATTTATGTAAGAATTTACCTGATAAATTAATTTCTTTCATATTGGCAAGAGTCCATGAGACCCACCCTTTTTTGTATAAAGCACAATTATTTCAATTCCTTGTTGATGATTTCGCTCCTTTCTTATCACCCCACTTCTTGGCTATTCGTTAAACTGAATTGTGGGTGTGGTGGGAGGTGTATTTATAGGCATTTTGAGGTTTGGGAAACTATGCCCCTCCTGGTAGGAATGTATATCCCATACGTCACTACGTCACAGTTCATGGACTCTTGCCAATATGAAAGAAATGAATTTATCAGGTAAATTCTTACATAAATTATGCTTTATACTTTCTGATTGCTGCTCACCAAACAAATCAAGCATTGGGCATTGCAAAGTGTTTTCCTGCTGGTTCATTTGGTAGTTTTAGGCTACAGCTAAACAATAATCCATATTTTTAAATCTTGATTTTTTATCCCCCTGTGATTGCACTTTTTTTTCTATAACTGGGTTTATGACAAATTTATTTGGTTAAGCAACATTTTGTACTGATTTTAATTCAAGGATGTTACATGTCAGTTGATGGGTGGAAGCATTTATATAACTCTTTACCCATTTACCCAATTTGCTCATCTAACACTTAGTAGTGCATTGATGCTCCTTCAACAAAAATATCAAGAGAATGAAGAAAATGTGATAATAGAAATAAATTGGAAATTTGTTTAATACTGTATCTTATATCATAATAATAAAATTAAAAAAATGTGGGTTTCAAAATATTACATTTTTATAATTCAGACTATGCAACTAAAAAAGAAACAAAGCGTTCCAATTAAATTATCACATCATTCTCTTGGTATTCTTTGTTGAATTGTAAGTCTGGGTAAATCTTGGAAATCTCAGGAGCATCCATGTGTCTATAACACTATTGGGCAGCAGTGTTTGCAATAGTATATAACATTGCAGCAACATTGTTGCACACATAGACCTAAATAAATGTGCAGATCCCAGAGCTCCTATGAACCTACTATTACTATTCAACAATAGAAGTACTGCATGTTCTCCCTGAATTATGAAAGTTTAATGCACTTCTAATAGCTAGCTGAACACATTGGTAAGCCAATAATTAGATGTATATCAGCAGTGCCCAATCAGCAGCAAGCACCCAGCTTCTGAGCCTGCCTTTTCAACAAAGGATATCAAGAGAATGAAGAAAATTAGATAATAGGAGTAAAGTGGAAAGTTGTGTACAATCCTATGCTCTATATGAATCATGAAAGAAAATGTATGGGTTTCATGTCCCTTTAATTACAAGGCTACATAATTAATTTCTACACACAAATAATGATATATTTCATAAAAATGTTAAGTGGCACAGGGCCTGATTAAGTAAGGTTACACGATATCCTCTATACTGTTGTCCCCTCTAGAGGACTCTTGAGTTTTGACCACCTTGTTTTTCCACCATCAGAATCCTCTAAAACACACATTTTTAGTTTTGCTTTTTCCCTGGGCCTGTAAAAAACTAGTGCAGAGGGCCACATGTGGCCCATGAGAACCCTGTTTGTCTTCCCTGCTGTAAAGGGTTCTCTCTCTCTCTCTCTTTTTAAAGCTGTAATATGCAGCCTATTTCAGGGCCTGCACCAATTATACCATTTTTTTTTCCTAAATGTATATCTCTAAAATCAATGTTGTTTTCTCCCCCCACCCCCTCTTATTTTTGAATAATAATTAATATTTGTAACTAATTCATTATTTGTATAACCTTTAACCTAAGGTAGAGTAACACTTTGTTTTAATTCTCCAGAATATAATCAATGTAACACATTTGTAAAACCTCCAATAATACATAATTTAGTAACTCTAAACTGTTTTTTTTTTTAATTAATTAAAAACATAATTGAATGTTTTTAATTTACAGATAAAAAAGTTGAACTCTGGAAAACACAATGAGACTAATGAAAAATCAACAGTAAGTGCTATCTTTTTCAGAACTACCTGACCAGGCAACCAGAATAAAGAGAGTTAACTGTATTGTACAATGGATTGAATACAGAATTAGCATGTTATGACACACACTTTCCTAGAATATAATACTCTAAGCTTATCAGTGCCTGAAGCACAAAATACAACACAGTCCTTCTGTACTATGCTTTCTTTTTTTTTTTTTTTTTTTTTTTTTTTATTATTGAGACAATTATCAATAAGAAAACATGTGTAGCATTTGTACATTAAAAATGAAAATGAAAAGACAGGTGACATCCTATCCAATCAAACAGAAGGTCCCAGCAATTATTTAGATATTAACTCACTCTCTCATCTTCTAGGAGAGTTATCACAAGTAATGTCCATGTCTTCATTGGTCATTGACCCCATATGAATCAGATAAATGTGTCTTTTCAAGGTAATTTAACATCAAAACAATCAATCATGAACAGTACAAAAACAAAAACACATAACATTGGTTGCAGCATATCAGGGATCAGGTCGTAGGACGTGTTTTGCATATCTAATAACATAAGGACGCCTAATCTATTGGGAGTACCAAGTAAACCATACATAATACATTTCACGTACCCGCTACCTTCTGTGTGTAGGACTCCCACAGGAACAGCATATCATGAAAAAGGTTTAATTTTCCTGTCCTAAAATAATAAAAACGTTCCATCAATAAACAATGATCTACCAGCGTATTCCATTCCTGCTCTGAGGGAATAATGGGCGTTTTCCACTTTCTTGGAATCAGCTGTTTTGCTGAGTTAAGTAAAATTTGGAAGAGGTGTTTCCTTACCTTACATGTTATCAGAGGTTTTTCATTAAGTAGTGTTATGTCTGTGTTAAGAGACAGTTGTAGGCCTAAAATGGAGTTGATATTGTGTTCTATCTTTTCCCAGAAGGGTACTAGCCTGCTGCACTGCCACCAGATGTGTGAGAAAGTCCCTTTCTGCCCACAACCCCTCCAGCATTTGTCATTAGCCTTACTAAACATGTATTGAATTCTTGTGGGGGTTAGATACCAACGCATCATGATCTTGATGTTCGTTTCTAGAGCTTTGTAAGAGTGGGCTGATTTTGCCAACACGTTAAATCTTGTCTTCCATGTTTTACTTGATGTTTGGGACCCCAGTTCCCTATCCCAGCCTGCAACATAACCAGGTAGTGCAGGATTTTTGCAGCTCAAGAGCAATTTATATATAATGGATATGAGTCTCTTGGGAACTGTGTCACTAACGCAGATTTTTTCGAACATGGTGAGCTCACGTGTCAAGCTGTTGCTATGTTTATGTCTGTGTATGAAGTGGTACATTTGAGGATATCTTATCCATGGTTTCAGAAAACCATCTCCTAAGTGTTCTATCTGAGCCTTGGGCAGGGGTTTCCCATTATGGGTTAAAAGATATATGGGAAGTGCTCTAGAAAATTCGGTTGTAGTTACTTTTCGGGCTTCTCCACCTACAGAAAATTCCTGAAGGTTTAGAAGGGTGCATAAAGGAGAGTATTTGGTTGACAATGTGGGGAATTTTTTGCGCAAGTAGGTCCAGTCTAACCATGTCATGTTTATGATAGAAGATCGTGAAACTGTAGATTTATGTGCTACCTCTGGGTTCCAACATAGAACTCCCAAGTTATTTGTGTTTGTCAAGTCATTTGCCAGTTGTGTCCATTTCTTACAATTAACTGCACTAGAGGTCATTTCGACCACTTTTTGTAAGGATATTGCTTGCTTATAAGTTATCAAGTCTGGAACCCCCAACCCCCCTTCTATAGTTGGTGTGTATAAAGTTTGTTTGTTTATCCTGGGGGGTCTACGTCTCCATATGTAGTCATTGATAATGGCTTGTAGAGTATGAATATCGTGTAATGCCCCTTTCAGAGGCAAGGTTTGTAACAAGTACAGTGCTTTTGGTAGGAGTGTCATTTTTACCGCTTGTATTCTCCCCAGCCAGGATAGATGTTTAGGTAGCCAATTTGAGGTGAGCTGTTTGAATTCTCCTATCAATTTGCCATAATTTAGTTTTCTTAGTGTGGAAGGGTCTGGGGAGATGTGGAGGCCTAAATATTTTAAGGATTCTTTTTGCAGTCTAAAAGGACAAATTTGTAAGATTTCGGATATGGTCTTCTGGGATACATTCAGGGTGAGTAGTTCCGATTTCTTAAGGTTCACCAAAAAATTAGATACCTGCCCAAATCTGGATAGTTCCTCCAGTACCGCAGAGAGAGACAAGGTTGGGTTAGTAAGGGTCATTAGGATATCGTCCACGAATATTGCCAATTTATATGCTTCCCTGTTTATCGATATTCCACTAATTTTGGGGTTTAGTCGTATTTTAATGGCCAGTGGTTCTAGGGATAATATAAACAGTAGGGGGGATAAAGGGCATCCTTGTCTAGAACCGTTCCGAATTTCAAACGGCTCAGAAAGGGAACCAGTGACTTTGATCTGGGCTGTCGGTGATTGATAAAGGGCATCAACTTGTTTTATAAATTTGTCAGGGAGGCCAAAATGGTATAGTGTGGATTGTAGAAATGTCCAGTCTAAACGGTCAAAGGCTTTTTCGGCATCCGTAGATAAGTAAATGGCTGGGATATTATTAGTCTGTATGTGTTCTAAAAGGTCTAGTGCTTTAATAGTGTTGTCTTTTGCCTCTCTCTGCGGCACAAAACCTACTTGGTCCTGATTTATTATTATAGGTAGAATGCGATTCATCCTGGTTGCCAGAATCTTTGCATATAGCTTCAGGTCGACGTTCAATAAAGAAATCGGCCTGAAGTTTGCAGGAACATCCGGATTTTTCCCTGGCTTGGGTAATACTGAGATATGTGCCTGTAGCATTGAATTTGGAAAGTGAATTTGGTCTGGGATGAGATTGAACAGGCATGTCAGATATGGGGAGAGAAGATCAGAGAAAACCTTGTAATATAGACCCGAGAAACCATCAGGGCCCGGGGCCTTATTTATTTTTAGGTTCTTGATAGCCTCCTTAACCTCTAATTCCGAAATTGGAAGTGTAAGTGGTTCCAGCATGTCCTCCGGTACCATGGGCACCGGAATACCCTGCAGGAAGTCCTCACATGCCTTCTTATGAATTGTTTGATCCCTACCCGGGTATAGATTATATAGGTGATGATAGAATTGTTTAAATAAATCCGCTATACCAGCCGTGTCTTCAATATGTTTCCCTGTATCGTTGGTGAGGGAATGTACATAAGATTTAGCCTTTTGTTTTTTCAGTGCCTTAGCTAATAGTTTACCTGCCTTATTCCCTTCACTATAAAATCTTTGTTGGGAGTAGAGGTGTTGTTTTTGTGCCCTCATATGTAGGTGTTTGTTTAGCTTGGATCTATATTCGTTAAGTTGACTTAAAATACTCTCATTAGTCGGCTGTGTCTTGTGGAGGTAATCTAGTTCTAATACTCTTTGGGCTATAGAGTTATATTCTTGTCTGTCTTTTTTATTTTTTTGAGCTTTTAATTTTATTAATTCCCCCCTAATGTAACTTTTGTGGGCTTCCCATACCGTACCCAAATCTACTTCTTTATTATCATTTATAGTGAAATAGGAATCTAGGAGCTGAAATAATTTTTCTTTAGAGTCAGAGTCGAGAAGGATAGATTCGTCTAGTTTCCAATGAAAAGCTGTAGAGGGCGCTGATGGCCATTGCAGGTCACAGGTCGTCATAGAGTGATCCGACCAGGTAGTGTGTTTGATATCTGCACCAGCTACCCATGTGAGTGCCATGTGGTCTACTAGTATATAATCCAACCTGGAGTATGTTTTTTGTGGATGGGAGAAAAATGTGAAGTCCCCTTATCCCCGGGTGTAAATATCTCCAAGAGTCATGTAATGTTAATAACTTGAGGTTTTGCCAGATAGATGCAAGTGCTGCCTGAGGGACCCTAGAAACAGAGGTGGAACAGTCTATTTGCGGATTAAGAGTAACATTAAGATCCCCAGCTATTATGAGAGGCCCCTTTATCAAAGGTATTAGTTTGGAGGTAATTTTTTGTATAAAGGAGTCCTGATTTTTGTTAGGCACATATAAATTTACCAAAGTGATTGGCTTGCCGAATAAAAGGCCCACTAGACAGAGATATCTACCCTCTTTATCTTTGTCTGAGTTTAGTAGTGTGAATGGCAGGGATTTGCTAAGGAGTATGCTCACACCGTTAGTCTTCTTAATTGTGTTAGGGCAGTGAAAGTGTTGGGTAAAATGTGAGGAAAAATATTTAGGGATTTTACCTAGCTTGAAGTGAGTTTCCTGCAGCATTACTATATTTCCCCCCCTATTTTGTATGTCCCTCAGAGCCGCCCTCCTCTTGCCGGGCAGTAGTTAAGTCCTTTTGTGTTTTGTGAAATTATAGTTATTGTTTTCCCTTGTGTATCATGCATTTGGGTAGGGATATTATAGCACTTGTAAGACCTGCTCATTAAGACGAGTCCTGTATCTGCAACCAAAACAGTAAAACAAACCTTCAAAACTAAACATAATCAAACTATTAAAAATTATATTAGTATGAACAGTAAAAGATCGTAACATTATGAAACTGAGGAAACATTTCCTCTTTGCCATGTAAAAACTTGTAGTACTACGATAGCAAAATATGTAATTTAAACTAGACATAGATACTACCCCTTTATATTTCCACCTGAGGGGAGAATATCATTGTCCTGTTGAATATGTAGGGTGTCAAGCACAGTTCAGAATGATAGGGTGTGTCCACATCTCAAGACACCCTTACTTGCACCTAAAAGAGAAGGAAAAAACACATAGCAAACTGCATCGTGGAGATACAAAAAACAGCACACAATCAGAAAAAGAAAAGGATATGTGACGTATTTGTTCAAGTCCCCTCTCCAGGAGTGTTATTTGAGGTCATGGCTTGTCTACGTGGTTTTTTTGATTGAGATCTCTGCCATTCCGGTCTCTGTGGAAGAGGATCCATAAGGCGCTGTGTCGTTCGGTGATCTGCCTGAGAAGGAAGTTCAGGAGGTGGAGGTACTGGAAGATCTAGGGTCTTGCAGATTTCCGGGATTTCCTCCCATGACCTGCATGCTATCCTGGTTCCTTTCCAGCTAATCAGCAGGTGAAATGGGAATCCCCACCTGTAAACTATGTTCTGCTTTCTAAGCAAACTTGTAAAAGGGGCTAGTTCTTTTCTTTTTTGTAATGTTCTTACCGAAAGGTCTGGGAATAATTGCAGGTTGGCGCCATCGTATTTAATTGGTTGTTTTGCCCTCGCCAGCTTCATGATTTCTTCCTTAACTGCATACTTTGTAAATTTTTGCTATAACATCTCTTGGCGGTTGAGTGTCAAGTGGTTTAGGCGTAAGGCTCTGTCTGTGAACCTGTCCAATCTCCACTATGTCAGCTGTTTCCTCTCCCCTAAGAAAAGTGAATAAGCCCTGTAGGTAAACTTTCCAGTTCTGCAGCCTCAATGTTTTCAGGGATCCCTCTAAATCTGATATTTTGCCTCCGACTGCGATTCTCAATGTCATCAATTCGATTTTCAAGGTCTTGAATGTAATCTCCTTGTTTCAGCATTTGGGTGTGAACTTCTGTAATGGTTGTGGCCTGTGAATCTTGATCAGTCTCTATTTTTTCTATCCTGTGACCCAGGTCATTGAGATCTTTTTTAATTCCCAGTAATTCATCCCTTATGCACTGTTTCACTTGTGAAATTAAGGATGAGAAATCCTTTTTTGATGGTAAGGAGTTAAAAAGGGCTTTTGGGATGGTCATTACCTCTGGGGCACTGTCCTCCTCAGATTCTGAGGATAACGCTGTGTCCTGCAGGTTTATAGCAGCTGGTTGTTTATTAGAGGAGTTGGGCTGATCCAGAGATTTAAAAAAATTATTAACTGAAGGTGTTTTGGTAAGGGCAGTTTTCCCCTGTATTTCCTTTATCTTTCCCTTCTTTGGTGACATTCTGCGTTTTCACCCCCCTAGAGGCTCTTCCTATGCAGTTAGGGATATAGACAGTCTCTTGTTTTGTCTTGCCTGCCCCCAAATATATTTTGCTATGATTATGGGCTTAAAGATGTAGCTATCGTTAGATTTATGACCCCTCCAGCTCTGTGGTATTATGCAGAATTGTGTGTGAATTACTTGTTGCGCTGTCAGCGTGAAGCGCGGTCTCACCTGTTTCCCTGGTGCGTGTCCGGGGTCAACCGGGTCCAGGCTCAAGATGCTCTGAAGTCTCCTATCTGCCCCTATGCTGCAGCTGAGTGCGATCAGGTAATTTAGCTGTGGTCCGTCTATTTTCCTTTGCGCACTCGCTGCTCCGTGGTTTCGCGGTATTGATATGCGGCCTAATCCCTGTTTTAGAGATGCCGACAATCCGGGGCTTCTGGGATCTTCTTCCTTTTGCGGTGAGGTAATGACCGCAGCCAGCACACAGTCCGCAATAGTTGTGAGAGCTGGAATAGGGTATAAGTCCTTTCAATTCGTAATTACATGGCTCAAAGGCGAGAGCTCACTTAAAGTGCAGCCGCCATTGTTGAGCGCTGGCTCCGCCTCCTCCTGTACTATGCTTTCTAATGTTATCATGTGTCTTATAGGCCCATTATAGTAAACAAAAATGACATGTTCTAATTTATTACAGTTTTAAAATTACAATCTTAAAACTTGTGACCCTGCACCTCTATGTGTTTACGCCCTAAAAAGAAGTTAAAGACACAGTAGAAGTGCTGCTTGGGACCCACAGAGCAGTGCTCGGCCTGAGCGGAAACTGCCACTGACCTAATCTGCTGATTCGATCCATAGCGTTTTTTGCTTCGGACCAACAGTCCTTTGCTGGGGTTAAACGGTGCAGGGTCGTCAATATTAAAATTACATGCTTTAATGAATAATAACATGTCATTTTTCAACTGTAATGGCCCTTTAAAAATTCTTTGCAGTATAGGTTCATTAAATTATTTCACCTCTTTTTCATGTAATGTAATTCTAAAATTGGGGGTTTTCCACTTCTGAGAATTGAAAGTGCACACTAGAATTCACATGCCCCTGCCACATATTTTTAGCTAATTTGACTTAGTAGAGGTAATTAGAAACAATTAAAGTTTTTATTGACATGCGCATTTGTTGCAAGACTAAAGAAAAGTAATTACAGGTTGTTTTATATCCCTAAGTAATGGAAAATGGGCACCTAATGGGGATAATTGTTCAATTCAGCATAAGCAGTATATATTCTTAAGTTATTGATCTTGTTACAAATTATATCTTCACAAAATAACACATTTGTATTAATTTATTCATTTATTTTAAATTAATACAAATGATACTCATAATATAACTAATAAGAGTGGACCAGCAAAAGATGCTCGTTGGATTTAATAATTGAACATTTGTATCAAAAAACATATTTTAATCTTTTTTTAGCTGTTCTAGATATAGTATATATATATATATATATATATATATATATATATATATATATATATATATATATATATATATATATATATATAGTTCTTTATTTTTACCATTGAACTAAAGTTTAAAGGGCTATTAAATATTTATAGAGATTCTATAAAAATGCTCAGCAGTTATTCTTTTCCCTAGAGGAATGATCTAAATGCCACTTTTTACCTTGAAAACAGGGTGTCTTCCTAAGGGGCGAATACTGCATTTTTGTATGAGAAGGAGATCCATACATTACAAAAGCGCACAATTAAATTCATAATTTAAAAATCATACAAAACGAATAATTGAATTATTTACATAAAAATACGCAGGCAAAAAATTGTATTGTTAAGGTGCATCAAAAATCGTAACAAAATTCATCACCAAAAATCCCAGGGTAATTCTCTAAACATTTCAACACAGATCTTACTGTTTTGTCTTGCAAGCTTTTATCAAAATATTTATATCCTAAAAGAAAAACACATACATAAGAAAATAGAGGCGATTGTAAGATGCTATATGCAGAAAGCAGTGTAAAGTGATTTATATTGGCTGCAGGATTTAATTTTTAAAATGCAGCCCCTACTTACTGCTAACTTCACCTTACACAAAGAAGTTTAACTTTTCAGCGAGCTCCATTAATTTCAATAGGAGTCATCTTGCGACTCACATGGACTGCCCCCTTTTTAAGATAATTCCATCAGGGCAGCCCTGTGAGGGTCAGTGTGAAAAACCACTTATGACCTTGTGAGGAATAGGTAATCAGCCCCCAAATTATTAGTGCACTTGTTTTTAGGTGAGCATTAAGCCAGGTAAATATGCACTATGCACCAGCATTTTAAACACAGCACTTGCTTAGAGAACCTAAGGTGCTTGTACCATCTGTTAATGACTCAATTTGATAATTGCTAACATTATACAAACCCCACTGGCACTCTGAGCAGCTGCAGTATTTAAAATGGTGGTGCACTGAGAATACCAGATATGCTTCACATGCATGTGTAAAGAAAAATGTCATACTAAACTAGAAGCATTTTTACTAATACATGTATACAGGTAGCCCTCGGTTTACACTGGGGTTAGGTTCCAGAAGGAATGGTTGTAAATTGAAACTGTTGTAAATTGAAACCCAGTTTATAATGTAAGTCAATGGGAAGTGAGGGAGTTAGATTCCAGGCCCCTCTCAAAATTGTCATAAGTAACACCTAATACATTATTTTTAAAGCTTTAAATGCTAAACAGCATTATAAATAATCACACAACAGACTGTATCATCAAACTAAGTTTAATGAACAAAACCTTTTTTTACTTGCATTTTTCTGCAAACAGTTCTCTGCATTGTTAGCATGTTAGATAATATTAGGTCTGCACCTATTCTATGCATTTCAATCTGGAGTGATTAATAGGCAGTTAGGCACCCTCACCTCAAGCAGCTGGACAGGAAGATAATAGGGAAGTGGCTGCTAGATCTTGTTGCTTGAAAGCTGCTCGATAGCTAAGGTCTGTTCTGTGTACACAGATTAATTTCAGTCTGCTAAATTGCATAACTTTGCTGCAACACAAGCGGACAGGCTATTTTAAATTAGTGCACTGCTTTTCAATGCTTTTCATTAGCAGTCGCATGACTTAAAAAAAAGGTTGTTATTCTGAAACGGCGCAAATTAAACCGGTGTAAACCAAGAGCCACCTGTATTGCAAATATGTTTCTATTCAAAGATGTAAATTACTCAATGTGCCTTTAAGAATAAATTAATTCACAGAAACTTGTTCAGGAAAACCGTCACTATTCAGTTGTATAGTCCTGATATACTGACCTTGCTAAATATGTTAAATGTTTAAAGTGCTTTTTGGTATACTTGCATTTTTAGATAAAACAGTTTTGAGTTAACAAATGTTTGAATTAATAAATAATAATAATTAAATATATTTTTGTCACTCTAGTGAAACTGGAGGGCCAATCCAAGAAAGTGATCTTTGGCTTCAGGTAAGAATGTCAATATTATTTGCAAAGTTTTATTGAGTGATATGATGAAAGGTTATTTATATAAACAGTATAATATTTAAAGGGCCATTAAAGTCAAAATTAAACTTTCATTGTTTAGATAGAGGGCTCAATTTTAAAGGGGCAGTAAACCTACAAAATAATGTTATATAATTCTGCACATAGTGCAGAATTATATAACATTATCTTAGTGCAAACTTTATGCAACATAATATTCCAGCTAAAAGTTGATTATAAAAGAGGATTTTTCAGACTGTCACTCTTGCTTTATACTGAGCAGTTCTGGTTTTCCCACTGAGAGCATCTGGGCAGCTGTCTAGTCACAGCCCGGCGCCATTACACTCAATGTAGCTCACTCCTGCTCTGTCTGATAGCGGAAGCTATCATTGAGTGTAATGGCGCGATCGGGCCAGGCTGTGACTAGACAGCTGCCCAGATGAGCTAAAGGGGAAAACCAGACCCACTCAGTAGAGCAACGGTCTGAAAAATCCTCTTTTATAATCAAATTTTAGCTGCAATATTATGTTGCATAAAGTTTGCGCTAAGATAATGTTATATAGTTCTGCACTATGTGCAGAATTATATAACATTATTTTGTAGGTTTACTGCCCCTTTAAACAATCTTCCAATTTACTATGATTATTATTTTGCTTCAGTTTCTTTGTGTCCTTTGAGGAGTAAACCTATGGAGCTCTAGAGCATGCACATGTCTTTAGCACTCTAGGGCAGAAGTGTTTGCAACAGTGTTTGAGACAATGGGGCCTATCTATAAAGCTCCGTAAGGAGCTTGACGGCCCGTGTTTCTGGCGAGTCTTCAGATTGATAATAGGAGTAAATTAGAAAGTTGCTTAAAATTGCATGATCTAAATCATGAAAGAAAAAATGTGGGTTCAGTGTCCCTTTAAAGGAACATAAAACCCAATTTATTTATTGTTTGAGATTCAGAAAGAGCATACATTTTTCAACAACTTTCCAATTTACTACCATTATCAGATTTGCTTCATTCTCTTGGTATCAATTGTTGAAGGAGCAACAGAGCACTACTGGGAGTTAGCTGAACACTACAGGTGAGCCAATGACAACAGGCATATAAGTGCAGCCACCAATCAGCAGATAGCTCCCAGTAGCAGATTGCTGCTCCTGAGCCTACCTAAGTATGCTTTTCAGCAAAGGATAGCAAGTAAGCAAAGCAAATTTGATAATAGAAGTAAACTGAAAAGTTGTTAAAAATTGTGCACTCTATATAAATCATGAAAGATATTTTTATATACATATAAGATATTTTTGGGTTTTATGTCCCGTTAAATTTGTATAGCTTAAATAAGAGAGTTAATATGATAGAAAGTTTAAAGTATATTTAGAAACTTAATAAAGCTGAGGCTAAAATTATTTTTCACAAAAATATCAACACCAAAACAAGGGGTCATGATCTCACATTGAAGGCTAGTAGGTTCAGGAGTAATTTGTGGGAGCATTTCTTCACAGAAAAGGTGGTTGATTTATAGGGGTAGATTTACCAAGCAGCAGATGCTGCAATCTACCCCCGAAGCTTCTGGCTCGCCGGAAATGGCAGTTAAGAAGCAGTGGTTGTATGACCGCTGCTCCTTAACTCGTCTGCCACTTCTAAGGTGACAAACTGCAATCATCCCGATCAGATACGATTGGGATGATTGACACCCCCTGCTATCGACCGCTTGGCCGTGAATGTGCAGAAGCCGGAATTGCACAAGCATTTTACCAGAAATGTTTGTGCAATGTTAAATGCTGACAGCGTATGCTGTTGGCATTTAGCGATGCCGGGCGGGCAGGATTCGCTGCAGTGAATCATGTCCGCCGGACATTAGATAAATTTACCCCATGGAATAAACTTCCTTTAGAGGTGGTAAAGACAAACTCTGGAGTACAAGAACGCCTTGAATAAGCAAAAGGCTAGCCTATGGACTGATTAATATTTTACTTTATAGGAAATATGGGCAGACTTTTTGGGCCTGTAGTTAAGGTTACCACTCAGCTGGTATTTTTAAGGTTCATGTCAATGTAGAAAATGCATGTTAATATGAAGCCCCTGTCATTGTGCAACTTCTACTGAGTATGTTGGAAACTAATTATAAACAAACATTTATTTAAAGTCAAGTCCTTGCAGCTTTAGTTTCTGAGTTATATTATGTATCATAATTATTAGCAAATGTATGCTAATTAGCATGGCCAGTATTTTTTCCAAGAAAGGTGGCATCCTTACCTATAGATATGTTTATAGAATGTGTTAAGTAAAAAAAAAAAAAGTATTGCAAATAAATATGTTATTTTTTTACACTAAACCTCCTTAATGGAAACTTAACCTCTTGAATTTGAATGATGACTCAAATACATTATCTTTTTTACTGTCATGCTCTAGTAGCCTATGATCAATGGACCAGATTTCTTGTTAGTTATATGAGCTGCCAGTTCATAGTGATACATGATGGTGTCAACTTGTAGTGCATAATGATGTCATCAAGCAATTACATGCAGATGCACTGACCTATCTCTCTCAAAAAGAGAGGCTGGCCCTATTATGGAGCCCCTAGTTTGATTCCACACCATTTAGTGGAATATGTATTTTTTTTTATTTTTTTTGTTTGGAACCCCCCGGTACTATTTTAATATTTAATAAAATTGAATAGGTAAAGATGTTAAAGGGACATGAAACCCATTTTTTTTTCTTTCATGATTTAGAATGAGCGGGCAATTTTAAACAACTTTCTAATTTAGTTCTATTATCTAATTTGCTTAATTCTCTTGATATTCTGTGCTGAAAAGCATATCTAGATAGGCTCAGTAGCTGCTGATTGGTGGCTGCACATAAATGTCTTGTGTGATTGACTCACCCATGTGCATTGCTATTTCTTCAACAAAGGATATCTAAAAAATGAAGCAAATTAGATAATAGAAGTAAATTGGAATATAGTTTAAAATTGTATTCTCTACATGAATCATGAATGAAAAAGTTTGGGTTTAGTGTCCCTTTAAAGCATCATAAATAAGTAAAAGAAAAAAAAGGGTTTAAATCAGTTTTCAAGAAGTTGTATATTTAGTAAATGTTGACAGTAAAAAATGACAATATGGAGAAAATCATTGAATTCAATTAAGGGTAGACAGAATTGCAAACTTGAGTATCTAGTGCATCTAGAAAATCACTGTTTTCAGATTAATATATTTCTTAATTTGTTTGAACACAGAATGTAATCTCGTATTGGGAAGTACCAAAAGATATCACTTACGCTACGCCACCATATATATCGCTACGGGAGGATTTTGAATTACAATACAAGCCATTTGTGCCTGAAAGATATTTTCTGGATATGTTAAACAAATTTGATTCGAAAGGTAACTTTTTGTTTAAAAAATAATAATAATATTGACAGAAAAAGATATAATGATGATAATATGGCATTTTTTCAATGTTGTTTTTTTTTTACAGTGATACGCAGTTACTTTTAATTACACGGTGACCCTTGGGATTACAGGGGCTTCTGATTATTCATACTTATTCTCATATTTTATAAACTTTGAAGGTAGCTATTATTTAGGTTATTAAAAAAAAAAAACTCTCTCAACATGAGGTAATTTACAAAGAAATTTATTTATAAAGATCAGTACAGTCTTACCTGTTTTTGGCCTCCCTTCATTATAAGATTTTTTTTTGTCAGAAATATTCAGCAAACCTCTCCTTTAAAAAAAAGTTTCAAAAACATAATAAAATAAACATTTCCTAAAATAACAAAATTAAAAAGAAAACATGGCAGCTTATTGACAGTATTAATTATGATGGTCTTAAATATTTGAATGCAGATTTTTTTTTATTTAAAGGGACACTGAACTCATTTTTTTTCTTTTGTGATTCAGATAAAGCATGCAATTTTATGCAACTTTCTAATTCACTCCTATTATCAATTTTTCTTCGTTCTCTTCCTATCTTTATTTGAAAAAGAAGGCAACTAAGTTTTTTTTGGTTCAGACCTCCGGACAGCACTTTTTTTATTGGTGGATGAATTTATCCACCAATCAGCAAGGACAACCCAGGTTGTTCACCAAAAATGGGCCGGCATCTAAACTTACATTCTTGCATTTCAAATAAAGATACCAAGAGAATAAAGAACATTTGATAATAGGAGTAGATTAGAAAGTTGCTTAAAATTTCATGCTCTATCTGAATCACAAAAGAAAAAAATTGGATTCAGTGTCCCTTTAACTAATAATATTAATTCATGATATATGTATGCTTTGCAATTTCATATACCATTTTACATTTTTTTTAAATATTCGACATTTAATTGTAAGCAAGAAAATTCTTATGATCACAATTATGAAAGTGCTATTTGAGCTATATGTATAATTATAAATTAAACCAGAAAGCAAGCATGGCTTTTGATGTGAAAATGAAAGCTATCATATCTGAAAACGTAAATGTTAAAAAAAAGACATACAACAGCAGAAATACCTTTCAAAACAAACAATATGTTTCTTTAAAGTCTTCAAATCTGAAAATATTCAAATTTTTGGTGCAGCAAAATACATAAGTATTGAGTTTACATGGTGTTAAACTCAGAAACCACCCGATAATGAGATTATTATTATTTTTTTTATCAAAATGGTCTTGAATTTAAAAACCAAATTAAAACCTGCGCAAGCAAAATGACAAAATTAGATATACAGAAGTGTGAGGTGACAAACCCAACAGACGATTATTTTAATAATGTTAAAATAAAAAATAAAAAAATGTCTTTATGTACAATTATTTTTTTTACATCTATGTTTTAGGTAAATAACTATTTATTCCTCAATGAAGCAATTATTTCAGAGTTCATATAATGTATATTTTAGCCTCTGTACAATTAATAATTACATAATCAACTTGCTATTTTTATTTCAGATCTCTCATATATATCATTTCAAGAAGACAACAATAGGTTTGAAGGAGGTAATGAAGTATATAAAAAAGAAACAAGTCAAGAATCACCCATTCGTGACACATTAAACAAATGGATTGTATTGGAACACAACAAACTTTTGGCCAAAGAGTTACAAGGTCCTACGGAGAACAAAGGTTAGTTACAATGTATTTTTTATTGCTTTTAATTGTTTAATAATACACTAATACTAATGTCCTTATTTGTTTTATCATTGGCATTTAAAAAATTCCAAATGTTAAATTAATTAAATAGTATTAAAAAACAGATTTGTGCATTCAGGCCTCGGATGAATGTAAATTTGTTTTGCTGATTTGGGGAGTCGCATGATACACAAACAGCCAAATGCATTATTGGAAGAAACGGATGAGGAACTAATGATTGCTTGATCAAATCAATTTGTTTATTTATTTTGGCTCCAAAAAAAAAAGGTGCAGGAATGGTGGACAAGGAGCTATAGTGTACGGATAATCAGCTCCTTTGTTTGCAGCAATTGACAGGGAATCTAACCATTCATGTGTTTATCGTCTCTTGTACAATTCTGCCATAGCATTGCTAATGATTGATGTTAGGGATAGCCAGTCAGGCACTAAATGTTGTATTTCAGTCATACAGGCTTGTACAATCAAGCCTTAACTTAGCGTATGTAGGTGGGAGACTAGAGGAAGCACAGACATTTTAATCACTTTGACTAGAGCTATTGCTATGTGCAGTTCTGTGACTTCTATACTTCTGTGAACTAGTGATTGACTCAGATTAAATCAGTGAGTTGTATGTTCTGTTACTATTGAAATATAGGTTCTTTTAATTGTTTGGATTCAATAATGCAAGAGTTCTGATAAAATAAGTTGTATATTTTTGTTGTTCCCATTGAAAATAACAGGGACAAATACAATATCCGTCCAAAGCAAATGTCCACATGAAGGTAATTCGACCAAAATTTTGCAAAACAAACAAATGTATCATCTGTGCACATTTCTAATGAAAACCTATTTATTATTTAGTCTATTTAAATATAGCATTACATATATATATATATATAAAATGTATATATGCATATATATATATATATATATATATATATATATATATATATATATATATATATATAATATCCAAGAATAATCACCTGGCACCCGGATTAATCAATCAAGATCACCACTTTATTTTCACATTGTGGTGTTACCTTACATCCAACGTTTCGGTCCTCCTCCACCTGGGACCCTTGTGAAGGATACAGCAATAGCTTATGTAATACACATAAACCCACTCACCCTAAATAATATCCCCAAGTGAATATCGCCACACATCTTTCTGCTCAAACTGGAGCAGGCACCAACTTCCAGTGATGACGTCACCGCTATATATACAGTGAAATACGTGCAACTTAAAAACTTACAGGGAAAGGAATATATATTGTAGCCTACTCCCCAAATATGTGCTATTATAAAAGCACCAAAAAATGGAGCAAGATTAAAATGTTAACACTAAAGAAACAAAAAACTCTCATGCAACGATCCGTTGCCATTGTAACCAATCAACAAACAAATGTCAAGAAAACCGGACACACTCCTGCCACATATAGCATAGCCATCAAAAATAGTGGAAGTTGATGCCTCCTACTCCTATATATAAACATACAAATATATACATTATTAAACATATTACTACACAGCTAATTATTAATAACCTTACATTATTCTCAAAACCTTACATTATTCTTATAAAGCATATAGACTATTCTGATGCATAATACTACCAATCTCAATCTCACTACTCTACCTGGTAAACCTAACCGAGTAAGATGACCAAGAGATGAAGGGTATACATATTATCATAACAACATAAGCAGCATTATCTTTCATCTAGGACATGACAGCCAGATCTGTTTGTTGAGACCCTAGGGCACCATCGTTTGCAATTTGTAAATTCACTCAATCTCTCTTCTACTGTTTGCATCACCTCTGAGTTTTTTTAACTTTGTTGATATGCATACAGCGCAAATCAGCCACTGTGTGATTCTCTTGGACAAAATGCATCGCTACCGGGTGCTCACTCTTGCTCTTTTTCAGTGCTTGTCTAATTGATGACCTGTGGTTGGCAATCCTTTCTTTCAATGGGCACTCCGTTTTCCCCACATAGGTCAGCCCAAATTGGCATTTGATGTTGTAAACCACTATTTGAGAAGAACACGTAAGTCTCTGTTTCAAGTAAATCATTTTGCCCATTCTTAGATGACCAAAGAAATTACCCACAATCAAACTGTTGCAAGTAATGCACCAATCAGAACTATGGCACCCAGGGGTAATGTCCCAACTCCTTGCATCATAACTCTCCACAGGATCAGTTTGAACCAGGAGGTCCTTCAAACTTTTTCCTCTTCTATTTCCAATCAGAGGATGGGTCTTGAATACCCCTTTTAATGAATCATCAGGGGATAAAGTGTCCCAATACTTATACACAAACTGCTTCTTTTTTTGTCTAACCAAGTTGAACCTAGGAGTAAACACACATGGAGGTGGTGTTTCAGAGCTTGCAGCTCTCTTGATCATCTTACTCCTAACTTCAGCCGCCTCAACACATTTCATTGAATAGCCTCTTTCCAGGAATTTACTTGTCATTTCTTCCTCTTTTATCACTAGCTGCCTCTCATCAGAGACTATCCTGTTTATCCTAGAAAACTGGCTAATTGGTAAATTATTCAACAATGATTTAGGGCATTCCTTGCCAGCCTCTTCTGATCTGGTCTTCTTTAAAAAGCAGGTCATGGACCTGTTCTCTAATCATAGTGCGACCAATCTCACTATTGAACTAAATGCAGCTCACTCCCAGGTAAAGCATTATCCAGAGTGGGAGCTCTGCAAGTGCCGTGCTACTGTTAGCCCGGGTTGCAATAACCAATATAGCTATGGTCAGGAGTCAAGTCCTACAAAAAATGTGTGGGAACCCACCAAGACTTTCACCCCCTCACAATTAATATTGTTTAATACACACACACACACTGTATGTATATCCTACTGCCAAGATGTTTCACAAACACCTTTAATTGCAAAGACTATTTTGCTTTGTGTGTACACTTGTATTTACCTTTCTGTACTCTGTCCAGGGGGAACTTAGTTCCACCTGCAAAAATAGTGCACAAACTCCGCTCCCATGTATTCCCACTGGACTTGACCTCTGGCGATGGTGCTAACTTTCACTTTCATATTACAAGATAAAAGTAAATGCTTGAGTGATAAGTATTTTACTTGCAGACTGGACTCAGTGACAATAGCTTACTAAGCTGCCATTCATAATGTAGTGGCTAACATGTGCACAGTGTGCACCACTGTCAGGGAAGTGTGAGGAGGTAGAAAGCCAGCCAGAGCAGCCAGAAAAGTTCTGCTGCACAACTTTTGTTTAAAAGCATACCTAGGTAGGCCAAGGAGCAGCAATGACCTACTGATAGCTAGCTGCTGATTAGTGGCTGCACATATTTATCTCTGGTCATTGATTCATCTTGCTTCCAGTAGTGCATTGCTATTACTTCAACAAAGGATGTAACAAGAGAAGGAAGCAAATCTGATAGTTGTTTAAAATTGTTTGCTCTGACTCATAAAAAAAAATGTTGGATTTTATGTCCCTTTAATGCAAGGAGTCCACGTCTGGTTTCCCCTTTTTTCCCTTAGAGAGCCATAATACACACAGAGAGAAGCGCACTCACAGGAACGAACAAACAATCAGCTCTATAACATTGTTAGCCTATTCTATGGAGATTTACTACCTTGATGCAGCTTCTTTTTAGCCCAGTAATGCTTTTTCAAAGAGTTTCCTGTAGTATATCAGTCTGATACTACCTATTATGGTCAGTCCAGCGCCAAAATACCAGGCAATGCCACTCTGAATAAGGAACACAGCAACTCCAGGTGATCGTTTCAACCTTCATTGGGCCTCATCAGTGAGGTGTAGCCATATTCCTCAAAGCACACTAAGCAAGGAGTCCATGTCTGGTTGCCCCTTTTTTCCCTTAGGTAGACTACATACACACAAAGAGAAGAGCACTCACAGTAAACAACAACCATCTCAATACCATTGTTAGCCTGTTCTATGGTGATTTACCACCTGGATGCAGCTTCTTTTTAGCCCAGTAATTCTTTTCACAGAGTAGAACTTTCCTGTAGTATATCAGTCTGATCCCACCTATTACAGTCAGTCCAGCACAGAAAAACCAGGCAATTCCAAATCTGAATAAGGAACACGGCAACCCCAGACAATCGTTTTGATCTTCATTGGGCCTCGTCAGTGAGGTGTAGCCATATTCCTCAAAGTACACTAAGCAAGGAGTCCATGCCTGGTTGCCCCTTTTTTTCCCTTAGGGAGACTGCATACACACAGAGAAAAGAGCACTCACAGGAATGAACAACCAGCTCAATAACATTGTTAGCCTCTTCTATGGCAATTCACCACCTGGGTGCAGCTTCTCTTTAGCCCAGTAATGCCAAGGGGGACGTAGGGGCAGTTTAAGTTAGGATTTCCTTTACTTTTAAACATTTGATAGAACACTTAAACATGTGTGTTTGTATATATATATATATATATATATATATATATATATATATATATATATATATATAGGCCCCATAAATAATATAGAAAAATGCACATGCTGCAAAATGTTAACCCCAAGTGCAAAATGCAGCTGTAAAAATGGTGGTTCCCTGTAGGAAAATGGGGACCTTTACCAATCAGTAGCAATAAGGGGTTAAAATAGGAGAAGAACTTAACTAGAGCTGCAAGCACATGAAGAAATACAATAGCATGGCACTTATTAATATGCTGTTGTTGTGCTAAAGGGTTTATTGTTGCTTTTGTATGATTCCTGTTCATATACTGCAAGACACACTGTTAGAAATGCTTTCAAATAAAAAACATCATCAAGTCTGCGGTTTAAATTTGTGCTCTTTTTATCTTCTAGCAGCCACCATTAAAATCACTTATTATAAGCCAATGAAGGATGAGAAGCAACCTCTTACTTTACAAATTAAAGGCACAAACCTGTACGTCGTAAATCAGTCTGGCAAATTGCAGCTTGAGGTGAGTTCTAAGACAAAAGGTAATTTATGTGACTATCGTCTCACTGTCAAATACAAAATGAAAAAATGTGTGTTTCTATCTCTTCAAACGATAACTTAGGGTTTAATTTATGAAGAAGTGTATTCAGCTTCATATAGCCTTTGCATTTTAGGTTTACTTAGGTGAATCTGCAACCACAAGTTAAGACGGTGCATTCAAAATACAGCTGTTTCTTAAAGTGACGTGAAACCCAACATTTTTCTATCATGCTTTAAATAGAACATACAATTATAAAGAGATAGTAAAGTCCAAATTAAACTTTCTTGATTGAGATAGGGCGTGTAATTTTAAACAACTTTCTAATTTACTCTAGTCATCAAATTTGCTTTGTTCTATTAGTGTTCTTAGTTGACAGCTAAACCTAGGTAGGTGTATATGCTAATTTCTACATCCTTGAAGGCCGCCTCTTATCTGAATGCATTTGACAGTTTTTCATAGCTAGAGGGCATTAGTTCATGTATTTCCTATAAATAACATTGTGCTCATGCACGTGGAGTTATTTAAGAGTCAGCACTAATTGCCTGAAATAAAAGTCTGTCAAAAGATCTGAGATAAGGAGGCAGTTTGCAGAAGCTTAGATACAAGGTAATTACAGGGCTATAAAGTATATTTCTATAACAGTGTTGGTTATGCAAAACTGGGGAATGGTAAAAAAAAGGGGATTATCTATTGTTTTAAAAAATAACATTTTTGGTGTTTACTATCCCTTTAAACAAATTTCCAGTTTATTTCTATGATCAAATTTGCTTCATTCTCTTTGTATTATTTGTTGAAGGAGCAGTAAGACACTACTGGTTGCTAACTGAACACATGGGTGAGCCAATGACAATCGGTATATATATGCAACCACCAATCAGCAGCTAGAACCTAGGTTCTTTGCTGCTCCTGAGCTTTCCTTGATAAACCTTTTAGCACAGGATAACAAGAGAATGAAGCAAATTAAATAATAGAAGTAAATTGGAAAGATATTTAAAATTGTATGTTCTGTCTAAATCATGAATGTCTAATTATGACTTTACTGTCCCTTTAAGCTGTCCTTAAGCCTCAGATATTGTGGATGCCAAAAATTCCAGGCAAATTTGTCTGGGATGATTAACAAACAAAACAATCCTTGCCAGCTAGGGATTTAGCAAAAAAAAAGGTGTAGATCTGTAAAAAGTTGAATCTTTTATTTCATATGCATTAAAAGTAGTAACAGGGCAAAAAGGTTCAGTCTTTAATTAGCCCAACAGAGTTAGCTGTCCTACAGGTTTCTTGGACAGAGGCACTTTGCCAGGGACATGGTCACACAAACAAATTCACCTTTTCAGCATTTGCAAATTAACATAATGGACAACATCTGAGTTACTTTATTAAAGTCACAAAACTTAGTTAAACTCTATCAACAATCTTTGTTAGGTAGCAAACAATTTGTTTATTAACTTAGATGGTAAGTACAGCAATTGCCCTTAGTATATATATTGTATAACTGTAATGAAAAAAAAACAACATAATTTAGATCCAGTGACATTAGTGACTGAGTTACACAATATTTAGACCATATTCCATTACTGCCATAGCAACTGCTATTTTAAAACAAAAATAAAACAACAAATTAGAACTGTAGGCTAATGGATACTTCTTAAATTAAAATATATGGAACCCACACACAAGAAAGAGATGTTCTTCACTTAGAACATGTTATGTTTAAAATATATATATATATGTGTGTGTATATATATATATATATATATATATATATATATATATATATATACTGTATATGTGTGTGTGTGTGTTCTATAAATAGAAAACTGTACGCACTACAAATAGTTGAAATCATATACTATTGTATCTAAAAATAAGTCCCAATCAATATCAGAAGACAAGTGTGTCCTTTCCTGTTGGAACAGTTTGATATTCTTAACTGGATGAGTAATCCACTTAAAGGGACATGAAACCCAACTTTTTTCTATCATGATTCAGATAAAGAATACAATTTTAAACATTCCAATTTACCTCTATTATCTTATAAACTTCATTTTTTATATATCCTTTGTTAAATAAATAGCAATGCACTTGTGTGAGCCAATCACAAGAGACATCTATGTGCAGCCACCAAACAGAAGCTACTGTGCCTATCTAGATATGCTTTTCAACAAAGGATATCAACAGAATAAAGCATATTAGATAAAAGAAGTAAATTGGCAAGTTGTTTAAAATTGCATGCTTTTTCTAAATAATGAAATAAAACATTTGGGTTTCATTTCCCTTTAAAGCTGTCTTCCAATTGGTGCGTGGGTAGTGGCTGTATCTAATCAGGTTTCCAAAATGTATATGTTATGCAGTGATGCTCATCTTTAGCCTCATCCTATATTATAAAAGGCCAAGTGTTTGTCTGAAGCCGTCATGCGCAGTAGAGACAAACACTTGGCCTTGAGATAGGGAGCGCGAGGTACACAAACAGCTGTGAGGTCTGCTGCGTGAGAAGCGGCCACGCGCTCCCCAGACCTCACAGCTGTTTGTGTCCGACGGGAGCGTTGCGATGGGGGCATGGCCGGGCGTCGCGAGGGGCGTGGCCGGGTGGGTGTCACCGCGATGGGGCGTGGCCGGGCGGGGTCCCGTGATGTGAACACAGAGCCAGGGGGGGAAGAGAGACAAAGGGGGGGGGGAAGAGAGACAAAGGGGGGGGGGGGAAGAGAGACAAAGGGGGGGGAAGAGAGACAAAGGGGGGGGAAGAGAGACAAGGGGGGGGAAGAGAGACAAAGGGGGGGGGAAAGAGAGACAAAGGGGGGGGGGAAGAGAGACAAAGGGGGGGGAAGAGAGACAAAGGGGGGTGGAAGAGAGACAAAGGGGGGGGGAGAGAGACAAAGGGGGGGGGGAAGAGAGACAAAGGGGGGGGGAAAGAGAGACAAAGGGGGGGGGAAGAGAGACAAGGGGGGGGAAGAGAGACAAAGGGGGGGGAAGAGAGACAAAGGGGGGGGAAGAGAGACAAAGGGGGGGGGGAAGAGAGACAAAGGGGGGGGAAGAGAGACAAAGGGGGGGGGAAGAGAGACAAAGGGGGGGGAAGAGAGACAAAGGGGGGGGAAGAGAGACAAAGGGGGGGGGAAGAGAGACAAGGGGGGGAAGAGAGACAAAGGGGGAGGAAGAGAGACAAAGGGGGGGAAGAGAGACAAAGGGGGGGGAGAGAGGGGGGGGAAGAGAGACAAAGGGGGGGGAAGAGAGCGGGGGGAAGAGAGACAAAGCGGGGGGAAGAGAGACAAAGGGGGGGGAAGAGAGACAAAGGGGGGGGAAGAGAGACAAAGGGGGGGGGGAAGAGAGGGAAGAGAGACAAAGGGGGGGGGAAGAGAGACAAAGGGGGGGGAAGAGAGACAAAGGGGGGGGAAGAGAGACAAAGGGGGGGGGGGAAGAGAGACAAAGGGGGGGGGAAGAGAGACAAAGGGGGGGGAAGAGAGACAAAGGGGGGGGAAGAGAGACAAAGGGGGGGGAGAGAGACAAAGGGGGGGGGGAGAGAGACAAAGGGGGGGGGAAGAGAGACAAAGGGGGGTGGGAAGAGAGACAAAGGGGGGGGAGAGAGACAAAGGAGGGGGAAGAGAGACAAAGGGGGGGGAAGAGAGGGGGGGGAAGAGAGACAAAGGGGGGGGGAAGAGAGGGGGGGGAGAGAGACAAAGGGGGGGGAAGAGAGACAAAGGGGGGGGGGAGAGAGACAAAGGGGGGGGGGGGAAGAGAGGGAAGAGAGACAAAGGGGGGGGAAGAGAGACAAAGGGGGGGGGAAGAGAGACAAAGGGGGGGGGGGGGAAGAGAGGGAAGAGAGACAAAGGGGGGGAAGAGAGACAAGGGGGGGAAAGAGAGACAAAGGGGGGGGGAGAGAGACAAAGGGGGGGGAAGAGAGACAAAGGGGGGGGAAGAGAGACAAAGGGGGGGGAGAGAGACAAAGTGGGGGGGAAGAGAGACAAAGGGGGGGGAAGAGAGACAAAGGGGGGGGGAGAGAGACAAGGGGGGGGAAGAGAGACAAGGGGGGGGGGAGAGAGACAAGGGGGGGGAAAGAGAGACAAAGGGGGGGGAGAGAGACAAGGGGGGGGGGGAGAGAGACAAGGGGGGGGAAAGAGAGACAAAGGGGGGGGGAAGAGAGACAAAGGGGGGGGGGAAGAGAGACAAAGGGGGGGGAAGAGAGACAAAGGGGGGGGAAGAGAGACAAAGTGGGGGGGAAGAGAGACAAAGGGGGGGGGAAAGAGAGACAAAGGGGGGGGGGGAGAGAGACAAAGGGGGGGGGGGAAGAGAGACAAAGGGGGGGGGAAGAGAGACAAAGGGGGGGAAGAGAGACAAGGGGGGAAGAGAGACAAGGGGGGGGAAGAGAGACAAAGGGGGGGGAGAGAGACAAAGGGGGGGGAGAGAGACAAAGGGGGGGGAGAGACAAAGGGGGGGAGAGAGAGACAAAGGGGGGGGGAGAGATACAAAGGGGGGGGGAGAGAGACAAAGGGGGGGGGAGAGAGACAACGGGGGGGGGAGAGACAAAGGGGGGGGGAGAGAGCCAAAGAGGGGGGGGAGAGCAAAAGAGGGGAGAGAGAGAGCAAAAGAGGGGAGAGAGAAAGCAAAAGAGGGGAGAGAGAGAGCAAAAGAGGGGAGAGAGAGAGCAAAAGAGGGGAGAGAGAGAGCAAAAGAGGGGAGAGAGAGAGCAAAGGAGAGGGGAGAGAGAGAGCAAAGGAGAGGGGAGAGAGAGAGCAAAGGAGAGGGGAGAGAGAGAGCAAAGGAGAGGGGAGAGAGAGAGCAAAAGAGAGGGGGAAGAGAAAGCAAAAGAGAGGGGGGAAGAGAGAGCAAAAGAGAGGGGGGAGAGAGCAAGGGGTGGGACCGCTGTACTGCAAAAAATGGCCCGTGTACACGGGCTTTAGTACTAGTGATTTAATAATAGCCACTCTAAGAGTTATTTTCCGTCTCCTGCCTAAACAAAAACCTTATGAAACTAATAAGGTATACCAAAGCGCCAACTATACGAAGGCTGGGTCTGGACCTAATGCAATATTGTCAAACGATTACAATAAACAATTTATTGAGTACACAAATAAGTTAAAAACATGGATCCATGTATAAACAATCAAATTTATACAACAATAATAGCTAAATGAATAGTTAAAACAAATAGTTATGTAACGGATATAGCATTTAAAATTGTGCAAACATTGCTCTTAAAAATATTCAAAAAAAATCCAAATTTAGTATAAGGCTCACAACAGAAATTCAACTTTGTGTTTACCATATACACATACACAAATTTGTACAGCAATAATAGCTAAATGAATAGTTAAAACAAATAGTTAAATAGCAGATATGGCATTTAAAATTGTGCAAACAATGCTCTTAAAAAATATTCCTAAAAAATTCCAAATTAAGTATAAGGCTCACAACAAAAATTCAACTTTGTGTTTACCACATACACATAATAGGTGAAATATATTAGTCAGTTATATAATATTATCTAACCAATAATGTTCTCGATTCTATGCAATACTAAATATTGCCAATAGTGACTAATGTGTAAGGCTCTGAGTAAGACCTTTAACTGTGTGTTTACCACATACGCATTGTCAAGTAAAAAATATTGTGACAGCAATAAGCCAATGTAAAGAATGTGTATCAAAAAAGTTGTGTGCAAAAATTAGTGTACAAAGATATTAATGGTCAAAAAATAGGTTGATCTTCAAAAAACGTGAATTAAGAACAAAGATTGTGAAAAATTAAAAACCAAAAATTTACAAAAACATTGTGGTGTGTTCTAATAGTAACTTATATAAATGTAAATGATAGTCCAAAAAATAGTCCAACAGTGAAAACTTAATAGAAAAAATAATCCAACAATAAATTATAATAAGTAGTGTGTCTCTTTAAGAAAAAACAATCATCCTTAAAGTGTTGTGAATCCTAACAGCAATAGTTATGGTGATTTTCCAAGTGTTTTATACTGAATAGCAGTGTCAGTACTTGCTAGCGGTTTTCCAACCCAAAATTCTATCTTCTTGGCAAATATTTTGTTATAATCCCTGGATGATCCTTCTGTAAAAGAAAGATATGATGGTGTAGATTGTTTTTAGATCAATAGAAAATGAAATTGTGCTTACCAGTCGACGCGTTTCGGTCACAAAGAGACCTTTATCAAAGCCAGAGGTCTTATTTAGTAGGCGCTAGGTGTACTCCACTAAACAAAAACCTTATTTATCATTTCTAGTTTTGTAGTGGGACAGAATTATTTACTTTTTCTTCATATTTAATGTAAAAAAAATCAGGTCCTTTTTTGTTACTTGCTAGATTATTTTGAAAGAAGTGGTTCTCTCTTGCTTCTAGAAATAAATAGGTAATCCTGGTTGGTTAATCTGATACCCCAATCAGAATTGGGAATGAGGTTTACTGTCAAAACTGTGCCCACCTACCTTTCTGATTGTTTAATATACTGGAAGTTAAGTGTTAGGTCGGCATTGAACAGGATGATTAGAGGTATTAGAGGTAAATAGAGTAGAAGGGCATCAAATAGTATGGCAATTTTGATGGATAGATAACGTTTAGTGGTGATGGGCTGAGTTGTGGTGGTTAGAAGAGGGATCACATTATGGAGTCAGGTCAGCCATTTATTGTTGATGGAACAGCCATAGGGGCATATTTATCAAGCTCCGTATGGAGCTTAAAGCCCAGTGTTTCGCCAGAAACACAAGTTATGAAGCAGCGGTCTAAAGACCGCTGCTCCATAACCTGTCTGCCTGCTCTGAGGTGGCGGACAGACATCGCCTAAAATCAACCCAATCCAATACGATCGGGTTGATTGACACCCCCTGCTGGCGGCGGATTGGCCGCGAATCTGCATGGGGCGGCGTTGCACCAGCAGTTCACAAGAACTACTGGTGCAATGATAATTGCCAACAGGGTATGCTGTCAGTATTTATTGATGTGTGGCGGACATGATAATAAATAAGCCCCTTAGGGTTAGCCACACCGGGACAGTGTCAAGGTTACAGCTCATTATAGTTTGAGGGCTTGAGTAAATGGTGTCAAAGGTTAATTGTTGCAAAGGAAGTCTACAGTGATGATTACAACACTTTCAAATATGAAATAGATGTCAAAGGCAATCCCTGCCCGGGTGAGATTATTCTTCAAGAACTAACTGCACAGGCAAATGTGAAGAAAGATTAATACCTTTACATTAATTGCCCTAATAATGTACATTTAAAATAATAATAATAATTAAACATATATTAAAAATATGTAGAACAGAATTATTTGCCTATATTTTCAAACACAAAAATCTGTCAACCTCTCCAGCCTTATTTAAATCAGAGTCTTTCTAGTCTTGGTTAATTATAATGTTTTTCTTGTACTAAATTGTGAGTTTTTTGCATTTTACTCTGACTTGCCTGAAACTCTTAATAAACCCATGCAGCACCTTATTCCACCTGGCTCACCAGTACTATATACATAATTGCAAGAATTAAATCTGTTTTAATGTCTATTGCATTTGCAATTAAATTATAATATCTCGTTATAAATTAATTTAACTTGATTAACTGGAATAAAGTGTAAAATATAAATTTGATCTACATTCCCTTTTGATGCAGAAATATATTTTATTTGTGAATACTGTAAAAAGGACACCAAACTTAAATTCTAACAAATATATATATATAATGCCATGGTGAGATTAAATACAATATACAAGTTAAAAGAATTAAAAGTGCATTCATTTCCTAATCAATGAAATATCCTTGCCCCCTATACCAGAAACACATTGAATCATTTTATACCTTCTTGCATTTCATATTGTTTTATAGATTTGCATGAGGTTTTTAAAATATATTTGTATACTTTGTTTGCTTTTATTACATATTTATTACATATGATGATTTTATATTTTCCTGTATATATTGGCAATTTGCTGGCATACATTATTATTATTTGTTTGTTTGTTTGCTTTGTGTGTATGTGTTTTCTATTTCCGTATTTGTGTGCAGGGACAAAATTCCCTTTTCCTTCTGTTTTGACTGTTTCTGTTTATTGTAAATAAGAATAATAAAAAGATTAATAAATTCTCACAAGATGAACATACATCATTTATGTAAAATGCTAATTTATTATTTTTAATTATTTTAGGCAATAAATGAACCAGACTTAAGCTCCATTAATTCAGATAAAATGAAGTTTCTCTTTCTCCTAACAAATACAAGTGGTTCCTACAAGTCATTCGAGACTGCTACAGACCCTGAAAAATTCATCAGTACATCACAGAAAAGTGCCTCAGTGGTAACAATACAACCCAGTTCTGATCAAACTAAGCTTAAAGAATTTCTAATTACCTCTAATCTATTTAGAATATTCCTTAATGCCGGACATAAAAGAATATCTTTACGGACTCCAAGAATGGAAACAATTTTGAAAAATTCCCAAAATAGATTTTCAACTATGAATAACAGGGGATTTCAGTTTAATATACAAAAACCAATACATTATTGGCAAAGACCCTTCATATGCATGTAAATCTAAAGAGAAACTAAGTGCTAGCTCTTTATTCCACAAAACAGAAAATTGTTTTTTAAAATGTTGAAAAGATAAAATGACTTTACTTATTTTGAATGATGAAAGAACGACTTCAACAAGAAATCTACTAGCAATTATCTGCATGTTAGTCATCAAAGTGAATATCTATAATCCAATTGCTTACTGTTTGTGGTGGCACTATTGCATCATACTAAACACTAATGCTTAATAATAAATATTGTTTTAATTATTATTTATTTATTTGTAGATAAGCAACATATTCCACAAATATAAAACATAGGTGTGTTATGCTATGTTAAAGATAACAAAGAGACAACTACAAAAATGATGAAGGGTTAGAAGGACCTGCTTGGGAGCTGCCATCTGAGAAAGATCACCATGAAAAAAAGTGGTATACAGGACATCTCATGAGCTTAAAGGGATGCTGAACCTACATTTTTTCTTTCATGATTCAGATAGAGCATGCAATTTTAAGCAACTTTCTAATTTATTCCTGTTATTTTTCTTCATTTTCTTGCTATCTTTATGTGAAAAGCAAGAATGCAAGTTTAGAAGCCAGCCCATTTTTGGTTAACAACTTGGGTTGTGCTTGCTGATTGGAGGCTAAATACACCCACCAATAAACAAGTGCTGTCAAGTGTACTGAACCAAAAATTGGCTGGCTCCTTAGCTTAGATGTCTTCTTTTTCAAAAAAGATAGCAAGAGAACGAAGAAAATTTGAAAATAGGAGTAAATTAGAAAGTTGCTTGAAATTCCATGCTCTATCTGAATCATGAAAGAAAAAATGTATTTGTGTTTAGTATCCCTTTAAATGCTAATGGAACTGTTTGTGAAAATCTTACAGAAGGATCGTGCCCATTTTTCTAACACTCTTCATCCATTCAACAGTATCAGCTCTCAAATACAATTCCATCAAGAATAGGAAGCAAATATTAACCACCTCTAACGTTTTATAGCCTTGGTGTGTATAAAAAACAACAGTTACTTCATACCTCAACCTCAGCAATTTATTTTGATCACAGCATCACTAATGGTTGGTAAGGATAGATCAATACTTAATAAATAAAAAATCCTGGCCACAATTGTTCAATCTAAATAAATGTAGAATGTTTGGCAAAAATATTTGTTGCATGAAAAAAATGGTTACGTAAACGTTTGCATGAAAGTGAAACTAATAGGATTTGCAACTACGCTCAGTGCAGGAACATCCTTTTAAAAACAAAACTATAAACAAAACAAAGTGCTATAATTCATTTTAAAACTTTTTTTTAGATTTTATTAGTTGTATAATATATGTCAAAATTCCAACATTTGCCCATTTCTAATAATTATTTTCTTTATATTAATTGCCAATAAATTCCCCCAGTTTGATGTTTACTTTTTATTAGTCTTAGTGTACTCAGCAATCTTCTTAAACACTTAAATCAACCTCACATTGCTGTTCCCAAAAAGACCATTTTTCTCACCTTTTTTAGGTGCATTTTATTATCACTCAAATATATGAGTGTAATAATGAATTTAAACCGATCAAAAGAGTTACATATAAAATGAAAGTCTTTACAAAACCCACAAAGCATTGCCATTGTTGAGCAGGACACAGCTACTGAGCCCTTATTCATTTTGGACTGCAGTCCATATGCACCTATGTGTTACATTTTTGTTGGGTTTTAACACATAGCTATATACAAACATTTATAAAATATTTATAAGTTTGTAAATGTCTTTAAAACTATAACATGCTCAAATAGATTAGAGAATTTTCATATTACACTAGTTTTTTCCTTTAAAGGGACACTAAACCCAATTTTTTTCTTTCATGATTCAGATAGAGCATGTAATTTTAAGCAACTTTCTAATTTACTCCTATTATCAAATTGTATTCATTCTCTTGCTATCTTTATTTGAAAAGCAAGAGTGAAAGTTTAGAAGCCGGTCCATTTTTGGTTCACAACCTGGGTTGTCCTTGCTGATTGGACAGCACCAATAAACAAGTGGTGTCCAGGGTCTGAACCTAAAAGTGGCTGGCTCCTTAGCTTAGATGTCTTTTTCAAATAAAGATAGCAAGAGAACGAAGAAAAATTAATAGGAGTAAATTAGAAAGTTGCTTAAAATTGCATGCTCTGGCATGTTCTTGGTTTTCCGGTGGAGGAGGAGCTAAGCAGGTATTGCTGAGCTCGCAGCTCCAGTCCCACAGCTACTGGCGGTGGAATACTTCGCGCCTTACCTCAAATCCTGAGGCTGCTACTGTGGACAAGCGAATAAAACTGTCTCTGGGAACCATACCAGTGAACCATCATCTCACTGGTCTGTACCCTTCCCTCTTGAGTCACTGGGCCCTACCCGAATTTAAAATCTAAAGACTCACCCGACCTGACTGAGTACAGGACACGCTACTTATGGTTACATCTTAAGGCAACTTCTCCATCTTTGTCTTATTTCGCTGGTATCCTCCTTAAAAATCCAATATTATCCCCCCTCCCTGTGCCTGCTGCCCCTGCCTGGACAATTTGTGTGTTTATACCCTTAGCACAGGGTTGAAAGCTTACCTACTGTGTCCTCCAGGACATCTTTTGCTCCAGGTCTGAAACAGCTGCTGTTCAGCGTGTGCCCCACCTCCCTCCCCCACCGGTGCTGCGTGGGAGGGAGCTGGGCCCAGTCACGGATCGGAGACTAGCCGTGGGGATCTCTCTCTCCTGCTGCTCAGGACGCTCAGCGTGGTAACTCTCTCTCCCCTCCCACCGGTGCTGCGTGAGGGGAGTCGAGTCTGAGTAGTGAGCAAGGCTGTGCAGCGAGATTCCTTGTCGGCGGCTGTATGTGAGCCTGAGACGATCTGCAGGGATCCTGATGCTGAGGATAGTGACGGCAGGTGGCCGGGCGATGTGAGAGGGGGTGAGTCTTTCAACGTTGTTTCTCCCACAACCTGCTTGGCATATATCTTGAATACCTGGGGCAGGAATCCCAGAAAAGGATTTTTGGGCTTAGTGGTGGGGTACGATTGGTCTGAAAGCCTATTGTGACAGACTATGTGCAACCTTATGCGTACCCCTATCTTCATGTACAAGGGCTCCTAAGAAATAAAATCTTTAAAGACTGGGCGCAAGGGAAAAAAAAGTCTAAAGGACTGACAAAATTTAAAGCCTGAAGATCTGAAACAGATTTTTTACAGGACCCCTTGTTAATACGTTTAAATATAGAATTTGGGACTTTGTATATGTCAGCTAAATACAAATCTTTTAAGAAAAACAGTAACGAAAATGTTTCCTCTAAACTGACCATAATGGATCATATCTTGATACAATGTTTGATTCACTTTGATCTATTATTATAAATGAGTGGCCATTTAAAGTGATACAATTTATTTGCTAAATATGGTTCTTGAAAAGTTTATATCTAAGAATTGAACGTGTTGCAGTTCCCCTCCCCCTCTCCTTAAGACAGAAGGCTGTTTTTGGAACCTGACTAAATTTCTAGATACCACCCCAGCAAACAAATATTATGTCATTTGCTCTGTTTTCTTTCTTTCTGTTGGTACAGGCATACCATAACCTTTTGGTTTAGAGGCAAACAGTAATTGCAGCCTAGTTTTTCCTCTAATTTTCAAGGAGACAGGAACTGAAGAATTAACATATGAATGTTGTTATAAAATATTCAGCTCCTGCCTCAACCAGTTGCAAATCTAACAACTCCTTAATTATTTCAGGAATTATTAACATGCTTGATTTATTGCAGGAATATTAGGGGTATTGGTATTTAGAAGTATATTGCACTTTGAGCAAGGCTTGGACAACCATATATATGTAATTGTAATTATTTACTGCCTCCAGAATACCAGCAAAGGTTTAATTTGAGGGATTACTTGCCTTGACAAGATAAAGCTCTTAGCTGAACCTATTGAACACCCTATTATCTCTATAATTGTCAAAAGAAAAACGACACTCCCCTACATTACCTTGCTGTTGTATATAATATCTCTAGCCATAGCTGGGCATAGATATGAGACGTCTATTATATTGAGCATGCCTGTCTGTGGTTAGGGAGAAAAGGGAAACAGAAGGAAAAGAGAAGGGGAGGGAAAAAGAAAAAGAGGAATTGGCATATTGGAAAAACTTACTTTATTTACCCCAATATATCAATATCCTGCTGTCTGCCTTGTTTCTTTGGTATAGGCATGCTATAAAGAGAAATAGAATTTGTAGTTTAGTTTTATATCCACTCCTGGAAGGAGACAGGAATGGGAGAAATAATATATGTATGTTGCTACAAGATATTTAGTTTTTGTTTTAATCTGATGCAAATCCAACACTTGCCTACTTTCCCCAGAAAATATTAACATGTCCGACTTACTGTAGTAATAACAGGAGTATTGGTAAATAGAGATATACTATACCAGCGAATATTTCCAAGGAAGCCTGGGATAAGCATATCCTTGTAAATCTAATTGGCTATTGCTCCCAGAACATTAGCAAAGTTTCAAACTGAGGGATTTTTTTGCCTTAATAAGATAAATCTCTTAGCTGAATCTAACCCTGAAAATATAGTCCTCTCTGAACGCTCCTCTACTACTATAGCTATCCAAGGATAAACGATACTCTCTCACGCTAGCCTGTTGCTGCACATAACATCTTTAGTTACACCCTCTTCTAGGGTATCAGAAAAGTTGCATTATAAAATATGCTTTTCTAATCTATAAACCTAAATCAGGAATATCCTAGCCTTGTCTGTAGTCGATAAGTGAAAACTGTTAAGGGTCTTTTACCTTTATTAGGTGAATAGGGGAAGCAGAATCAGGTTGCTTTGACCTAATTTTGTCATTGCTTGGTTGAATAGTCCGTATTAAATCACTTTAATAACTCACATCCCTTGTGGATCACTGTTTAGTCCTTAGTTTTTTTTTTTTTTTTTTTTGTATATACACACTATCACTGTTGGCACTCACACAACTTGATTACCTTGCACCCTGTCCCACTGGCCAATAATATAGACTCTACTCCCTCTTAACTCACCTCCTCCCCATCCCCCTTTTTTTTTTATTTTCTCCCCCCCCTTTATTTTTTTTTTCCCTCCACACACAGACTACTATCTTATCTTTTCCTTCCTTCCCCTTCCCTTTTCCACTTTAATACCTCACCAAACTCACCCCCAATATCACCATACCACACCTTTTTCACACCAACACATTCACGCCCCACATCCTGACCCTTGGGTCCATAACCCACAAGCCTTCACTCACCCACTCAATCACTCCCTCACACAGTTCCCACTTGTCCTATGGAAAGATTTTTAAACACCGCCCCTAGAACTACTTCTCCAAGCATGGCAGGCAGACATAAGGACAAAAAAACTAAAGGAGTTTCAGAAAATGTAACAGATATTACTACACCTATTACTAATCCTGTTACAGAGACCTTAAATATTCAAAACTTGGTCTCTAACATATCAGAAGCATTAACTCCTAAATTCGAAACTTTAAGATCTGAGATAAAGCAGGATATAGTACAACTTTCCCAGGAAATTAGGCAGTTTTCAAGTAGACTACAGGAGGCAGAACAGAGGGTTTCGGACCTAGAGGACCTTACCATCTCGCATAGTTCTAGCCTAGAGGAAACTAACTCCAAAATTCAAAACTTAATGTCAAAAGTCGAGGATCTTGAAAATAGATCTCGTAGGAACAATATAAGGATCATAGGAATACCTTAGGGCAAAAAGTATGAAGATCTTTCCTTGTTTGTTACCCAGACTCTAGTACAACTCTTAGAAATGCCTACCTCTCACATAATAATAGAAAGGGCTCATAGAATTGGTCCCCCCCCCCCCGACTTATAACAAAACAAATAGGCCCAGACCAGCAATTGTGCGTTTTCTAAACTACCTTGACAAAATCAATATACTTCAACAATTTAAAAAGAAACAACCAATTAGTTTGGATGGCGCCAAAATTCTCCTGTTTCAAGACTTTTCAGCTGAGACAGCCTCAAGGAGGAGAGAACTGGCACCAATATGCACAAAGCTGATACAAAGAGGATATAAAGCGACACTATTATATCCACACAAACTCAGAATAACTGTCAGGGACAAAGTATATTTTTTTGAAAATTCTCGTGAAGCCGAAAACTTTTTTTCTAAAATGGAATCCACAACATACACAGAGTGTGGATAGACAGTAATAAATAGACAACAATTAGGTTAATAGGCCTCCAATAGAACTAACATGTGTCTTTTTAAAATAAAGCAGTCCTCAGAAGAGGACCACTATCGGACCAAGAATTCAGCAGGGGAGATCTCCCTGCCTAGCATTGAATTGAGTTACTGTGGGGTTCTAAACAAACATTTAGAACCATTTTTTTTCTTTTTTTTTTCTTTTTTTCGGCTCCCCCCTCTTCTCTCGCCCCCACTCTTGCTTCTACCATAATTGCCCTATCTATGTTAACAGATGATTAAAAGATTAGACAAAGTTAAATTTATATCATGGAACATAGGTGGTATTTCGACTCCCATCAAAAGAAAAGCAATTGTCTCTCATTTGAGAAAAATGTAGGCAGACCTTGCATTTTTGCAAGAAACACATTTAAACATAGACGAAACTAAAAAATTGAAAGGCTCTTGGGTAAAAGAGGTTGTTGCCTCTCCCAGCTTTGGGAGAAAAAGAGGGGTAGCCATATTAATTGGAAAAAGACTAGAATATGAATTAATTCACTCTGAAAGAGACCCTGAGGGGAGGTTTGTGATGATGAAAATTAAAATTCAAGATCAACTGCTTACTCTCTGTAATATATATGCACCCAACATGCTAGATTATGAGTTTTGGGATATGCTGCAATCCAAAATACTAACTTACTCAGAAGGTTATGTGGTATTGGGAGGCGACTTCAATATGGCGCCGCAATCTCCCCTAGACAGGCTTCGTCAGACTAACAAACAATTAAAACAAAAAAGAGACAACCTTGAAACAAAAATATTTAAAACTTTAACTCAGAATTTAGCTATTAAAGATATTTGGAGGATTCAAAATCCTGATGTCAAAGAATATACCTGCCTTTCCAGGGCTCACAAAACTCTATCTCGAATAGATCTCTTCCTTATCGATGATAGACTATGCACAATGAAAACTACTGCAGGAATAACTCCTGCAACTCTATCAGATCACTCCCCTATCTTTTTAGAACTACAGCTAAATCGATTCATAAACCTCTCCACAAGATTTAGATTTCCATATTATTTGGTCAATGATTCTAAATTTAAAAATCACTTGATTAATAAATTTAAGGAATATCTTCGTTTTAACTCCGAGTTTGCCGACCGTTCGGAAATCTTCTGGGGAGCTGCTAAAGCAGTCCTCAGAGGGGAAATAACGGCATATGCCGCTATGATATCAAAGAAATTGAAAAAGAGAGAGAAAGAGGTCACGACCTCCATGACCAATGCATATAATCGTTATTTGTTGCAAAATACACCTCTCCACTGGGCTAAATATATAAAAGCCAAGAGCGAAAGAGACGCTATGGCACTATTAGTGGAAACACAGAGAGAACTGAAATTCCAGGCCAAGCTTTATCGATTCGGCAATAAATCTGGCAAACTATTAGCCAAGCTAGCCAAAGGTGAAAATAAGCCCCCTATGATTGAAAAAGTTCTCCATCGAGGGAAGCTACTGGTAAAAACAGAAGATATCCTAGAGGCTTTTACAGAGTATTATAGAGACCTGTACTCTGCAAAGGCTGCAGATAAATCTCAGTCTGAGCAATTCTGGGGCCAGGTGAACTGTCCCTCAATCACAGTAGAAATGAACTCTATGTTGAATAGCCCGATTTCTAACGAGGAAGTTAGTAAAACGATTTTTGAATCAGCAACGAATAAAGCAGCAGGCCCTGATGGCCTTCCCAATGAGGTATACAAGATTTTAACCTCAGAGATAGTTCCGTATTTATGTAAAACATATAATGAATTTTTTATAGATGGTAACACCATACCAGCTGGTTTCTCAGCCTCCTTCACAACCTTGATTCCGAAGGGAGGCAAGGATCCCAATCATAATGAATCTTATCGACCGATAGCCCTCCTGAATTCGGACTATAAGATACTTGCCTCAATCTTGGCACGTAGGCTTCAAGGCGGCCTTCCACATATTATTCACAAGGATCAAGCAGGGTTTATCCATGGCCGCAATTCAGCCTCTAAAATTAGGGAGGTTCTCCTGATGACAGAATTCTTTCAAACTAGAGAGAGGGGGACAGAGGGCAAAAAGGATCTCGCAATAGTCGCCATTGATGCAGCTAAGGCATTTGATTCAGTTTATTTTAGTCACCTGTTCACCTCCTTAGCCAAATTTGGATTTAGGGATAACTTTGTTAATTTTATTCACAACCTATATAAAGGTCCATCCACTAAACTAATAGTAAATAAATCACTATCCTCAGATATTACAATTCAAAGGGGAACACGTCAGGGCTGTCCTCTGTCCCCTCTTCTCTTTGATATTGCCATAGAGTCTCTTGCAATAAAGATTTGACAGAGTATTGAAGGCATAAATCTGGGCGAACATATAATGAAGGCTGCACTCTATGCAGATGACATACTTCTTTACATCTCAAATACAAAGTCGAATATACCCAAACTGCTTAGCCTCATTCAACAATTTGGCTCCTTTTCTGGGTATATGGTCAATACCTCTAAATCAGAATTATTTTGGTTAAATAAAAACAGGGACTCAATTCAAGACAGTCCGTTTAAAGAAGTCTCAGAATCATTTAAATATCTGGGTATCATCATACCAGTAAGTTTCACTGAGCTGTATAAAGTAAATATAACACCCATATTAACAATGATCTGTGAGAGATTGAAATCTTGGCAAAGCTTACCCATTTCATTATCTGGGAGAATAGCCCTATACAAAATGATTCTTCTTCCGAAACTTTTGTATATATTACAAAACACCCCACTAATATTATACGGAAGAGATATCAGGTTGCTTAATAGGGCAGTTGGGAAATTCCTCTGGCAGGGGAAAAAGGTGAGAATCTCTTTAACAAAATTAACCTTGGCAAAGGAATATGGGGGTTTAGCTTTGCCAGATATCAGGCAATACAACATGGCATTCCTTGCATGAACAGTGACAGATTGGATTCTCTTTAAAGACTATGTTACAAATATTTCATTAGAAGCAAATATCTGTCACCCATACTTTCTTACTGCTCTGGTGCATTGCACACCCAAATTGTTACCCCTGAAATTAAAAAGCTTAAAAGCAACTCGAACCCGATTAAGGCCTGGTGGAAAATAGGGACTGCCCTAGGATTGGATTGCGGTATATCCCAATACTTACCAATAAAAGGAAATCCTAGATTTCAGCCTGGCCTTGAGGGGGCCATATTTGACAGATGGTCCCATCTAGGACTGGTAAAAGTTAAGCAAATCTTTGAAAATGATTCAAACGTCATAAAAACATTAGAACATTTAAAAAATGAATTTAACCTAACACATAAGGAATTTTTTGAATATTTGCAACTTAGACACTATGGATCAAAGATTACCAGGAACACAGATTGGTCATGGACCCTAGGAAAATTGGAAAAGTGGCTGACCTTGATAAAAGCTGGACGTATGTCAATTACCCCCTGCTACGTACTCCTTAACTCCAACAAAGGAATTCCTTTATTGGAGCACATAGCAATGACATGGTCCAGCTTAATCTCCTCAGAATTGGTAGAGCCAAATAGTGTACAGAGGTCAATAGATCGGGTTTCTCGGGCCACTCTCTCTGCTACGTGGAGGGAAGCACACCTTAAAATTTTACATAGAACATACTTTACCCCAGCTCTAGGTTATAAAATACATAATTTGGAATTTAGGGCCTGTCCAAAGTGTTCCCTTGGTGCAGCAGACCTGGTCCATATGCTATGGAATTGTCCAAAAATACGCCAATTTTGGCACAGAGTTGAATATTGGCTTAATAAAAACCTGGTGGCTGCTCCTCTGGAACTTACCCTGACACAGATTATTTTCTGTGTTCAATTGGAAGCACGGCAACAACCCCAGGAAAAATTAATTATTCTCACAATTTTAGCTGCCAGATATCTGATCCTTAAGCGCTGGAAGGGCTCAAAGATTCCCTCAATCCTTGAGGTAAAAAACTGTTTGAAGAAACAATGTATGATCGAGCAAAGAGATACCAATATTGACAACGAGGGAGACATAAAAAGTTATTTTTGAAATGGTCAGCCTTTATCAAAGGCTACCCAAGTAACGAAATAGAAATGATAATTTTTCCATTTAGGAATTCAGAACTGGTGCTGCTCAATCTGTGGTAGGAGATGGGGGTGAGAGTCAGGAGGCATGGATTAAACATACGCTCTAAGTCATTCCCTCCCCTCCCTTCCCTTTTTTTTTTTTTTTTTTTTTTTTTTTTCTTCTCTCTTTTTTTTTTTTTTTCTTTCTCCTGTCCGGGGGTGGGGGTAAGGGGAAAAGAAGGGGGAAGATAGATTAAGGAAGGGAAAAAGGAAAAAGGAGGTGTAATATAAATCATATGTGTTAGCAAATGCAATCAATGCAATTTGGCAATATGAGTTATTATAATATGGTACGTCAAGTCATTTTCTTTTTTCTATGATGTAATAGACTCAAGTGATCTCTATTAAGAATGTTATTGCCATGTCTTAGATTCATTGTATTCTTCTTATTTTGTTTTGCCTTGTTTATGTACTACATATTGTATTAAACCTCAATAAAAATGAAATAAAAAAAAAAAAAAAAATTGCATGCTCTATCTGAATCATGAAAGAAAAAAATTGGGTTTAGTGTCCCTTTAAGCAGCTGAGACATCCTTATCAGACGGAGACAGATTAGTATTGAAAACATGTAATTTGTAGGCACAGAATGACAATGGTTATTTGACAATTATAAAAAATGTAACATAGGTATCAATATTATATTTTTTTAGGAATCCTTATACTTTTATATTTTTTTATGCAAATACTGTAGTACATTTAATTTTTTAAATTGCATAGATGAGAGTAAACAGTGACCAGAAAAAAAAAGTTTCTTGGCAAATAGAAACATCTTCATTAAAGGGACAGTCTACACCCAAATTTTTATTGTTTAAAAAGGTAGATAATCCCTTTATTACCCATTCCCCGGTTTTGCATAACCATCACAGTTACAGTATATTAATGTACTTTTTACCTCTGTGATTACCTTGTATCTAAACCTCTGCAGACTGCCCCCTTAAGTTCTTTTGACAGACTTGAATTTTAGCCAATCACTGCTGACTCCTAGATAACTCTACGGGTGGGAGAACAATTTTATCTATATGGCACACATGAACTAACGCCCTCTAGTTGTGATAAAATGCCAAAATACATTCAGATAAGAGGCGGCCTTCAAGGGCTCAGAAATTAGCATATGAGCCTACCTAGGTTTAGCTTTCAACTGAGAATACCAAGAGAACAAAGCAAAATTGATGATAAAAATAAATTGGAATGTTGTTTAAAATGACATGCCCTATCTGAATCATGAATCATAAAACTTTTTATTTTTTTAAACAGGTGCAAAGAGTTACAACTATCAGCCATAAAAGTTTTGAAAAATAATACCTAAAATATACAATAAACCAGAGCAGGCAAAACATCTGCCCTTAGGTTTAATCAACTTTGATTTTTGTAGGCATCTAGAATAATTTTAACAACCGCTTATCAGGAGATGTCGATCTGGACAGGGCAGAAAGACATAAAATTAACAATGACATTTGAAACATGTATTTTTAAGGTGTTTCTAGGCTGTTCAGGCTGGTGTCAATATTTGAAAAGTGCAAAAGCAGATGCCACCATTTCTCTACACCCTACATTTGTATTGTCTAGCCTCCCTAACATATCTGTAGATTCTATTCCAGTTAAAAACCTATCATGGAATGTATCTGCAAATATATGAATAGGAGATCTATTTCTAATCAATCAGAATTTCCTCATGCACATTACATGGCTTTCAAGTTTTCTTTTTAGCTAAAAATATTCCAAATTGTTAGAAAATCACAAAGTAGCCCATTTATCTTGTAATTTATAAATGCATCACTACTATGCGACTGTGGAGATGGTGGAAGGTATTTTCGAACGGCAGAGGACTTTACATGCTACGGCTTCTAATACAATTCATTGGGATTGTGAGGTCATTGTATGAGTTGGACAATGATTGGTCAGTTAGTTATACTCCGTAAGCCTTTTAGGGATTTCACTGAGAACTTGAGTCAAAACATTGCGAGTCTAGGTCAAGTCATATCTTTTTTCCCTCACCTCTTGTGCAAGGCGTATGCCCTTCTCAAAAATCAGGAAGTGGTTCCTGATGGCGTACTAAGTAGTGATGTAGCAGCACTAGTATGTGAACAAAGTTATCTGAAATGCATACAACTTATTTAACCTGTTCTCTCTCTACGTGCTTTCCATTCTCATTTACATGAGATCTAATATGTACTTTTTAAATATGTACTAAAAACATTTTTGTATTTTTATACGACACTCGCTTTATATTTTTTGTATGTAATAGCAATAGTCAGGAGGCTGAAGGAGCAGCTGAAACGTCTCATACAGGAGCCCCTGGAGAAATCTCAAGATTTGATGCTAGCCACCTTGTGTGATCCCAGAATTAAAGGGAAAATGGCTCTGCCAACTAGGGACAAATAGATTTAAAGGGTGTGTGTGGTCAAGAAAAAGGGGGACATGCTAGGTAATGCAGCAGCAGGAGACAGAAATTGTATCTCCTACCAGCACATGCAGCAGCACAACACAGTTGATTGGAGCAGCTACACTGAAGCCCCCTCAAGGAAGTAGAGCAGTGCCACTGAAATAGTAATGGGTTATTTTGCTGAACCACCTGTGGCTCCTACAAAAGACCCTCTGAGCTATTGGGATGACAAGAGTATTGTGTGGCCTTTACTATAGTAGCTCAGGACCTCCACTTGTCGCTCAACCACTGTGCAAAGTGAGCAAGTGTTTTCATTAACTGGCAATATACTGAACCTTCAGTGTTTATTTAGCAAGTGGCATTTTTTAAATGCAACCTTAGAAAACTAGGTAACCCTGCCCTGAGCTTTAAGGCCAATTGAATTTGAAATGTTCTGCAATACTTCTGCTGCTCCTCCTAAATTCCATGATGCTGCGGTGAAATTAATTGTATTTAAAAGCCACCTCCTATATCACTGCTCCCAGTTGCACACCTAGACTACTCCTCTGCTGCTGCTGCTGCTGCTGCAATAAAATTATCCTTCAATACAGTTGCTGCTCCTGCCATTTCTACTCTGTGGTGGTCATCGGTCGATGACAAATACTTAACAAAGAGCTAGCCGCTGTGTTCAAGGGAGTTTTGGTACATCTTTTGTGCACCTTCCTTGAATGTGTATTGTTGGAGTTTGTGTATTGTAATACAGAGGCCTACTTCAGTAACAATGCCACCTGATACTGCTCCTACCACTCCTGCTGTTCCTGCTCTGTGGTCATCAATAGAGTTGCCACCTCTGCCATGTTTTCCTGGTCAGTTATGAGTTACACATACTGCAGGGTGTGCAGGGAGGAGCATGCATTTTGCCCCTTGACAGCACATGAATAATACCTCTGAACAGCACTATCCATGTTCCTTCCTGCACACCCTTCAGCATGTGTAACTGTCCGGGAAAACATGGCTGAGGTGGCAACCCTAGTCATTAATCAATGCCAAATCCTTAGGGATCAGCTAGCTGCTGTGTTCAAAGACAGTTTTGTCCTGTCTTTGTTCGCCTTCCTTGGAGGTTTATTGTTCGTGTTTATGTACAATAATCTAGAGGCCTAATTCAGTGATGCTGCTATCTGCTGTTGCTCCTGTTCTTGTGGTGGTCAGTCAATGCCAAATCCTTAAGGAACAACTGGCCGATATGTCCAAGCGGGTTTTGGCACATGTCTGTTCATTTCCCTAGAGGTGTATTGTTTAGGTTTGTTTACTATAATCTAGAGACCTACTTCATTAATTCTGCGTCCTGCTACAGAATTTTTGCTAATCTCTCTGTTCACTTGGTCTTGCATTCTTCCATTTGTTTTTGGCCTTACCTAGTGATGCCCTAGAGGCAGGAGTTCATAATGACCGGAGGCCACCCTGGAAATCAGATAATATGCTTTGCCAATACATGGAGTATTAAATAATATAATCACAAGGTAGTGGTTGCTCCAGTACTGACGCACTATAATCCACACCATTATGCATCTTTCTGAAGTTCATAATTTTCAAAGGATCTCTCTCCCTTCCCTTCAAATTGGTCCTCTAAGAGATACTGATCTTGCTAATGTTGAGGAAATTTCACAAGGTCTTTGTAAATAGATTCCTAAATTGAGTCTCAAGGGTAACTAGAAGCTTGTTATGAAGCAGGTATGTGGAAAGTTGATGAATGTGGAAACTTTACTTCTTTTTACCCATACTATGTACTGTAACTCCACTTTTGTACCTTGCTTTGCTCTACCACACACTCTACTTTTAGTCCCATGCTAGCTTCCCTACTGATATCATAAGGAGTCCAAATATATATGACAGCACTGAGAGTAGAAGGATGAATGAGGGAGTGTAGAACATAAGATTGTATGGGTATGAGGTAAAAAGGTTAGAAGGTGTGAAACAATAGGGTGTTGGAAAAAAGTATTAAATGATCAATTGATTATTAAAATCACATATTTAATTAAGTTTAATTTAATTTAATTTTTTTATTCGCTGTAATATATTTAATAAATTCTTCTAGATCTTATATGTTATTTTGTCTCTGTTATCATTGATCGATAGGTTCTTTTAATTATTGCCATTCCAATGTAATTTATTGTTAAAATTAGTTTTATGTTAGCTTCCCAATGAGAATAACATTGAACATATTTTGTTAAGAACAAATATCTTTACCAAATATTCTATATGAGCTGAACAGCCGCATGAATGACACAAACCTCAAGGAAAATCCAAAACAAATCTTTCAGACGGAACAAAATATGCTTTTGTGCACATGCCCACTGTCTGCTTTAATGTAAAATATTATCTTCTAAAAGAGAGTGGTTTTTTTTAGGTTAATAATACCAAACCATGAATAATAGAAAATGCATTTTACTAGACACATCTTATATAAAATGTCTGATTTTTATGGATGTGATGAATAATGTTGCACCTTTCAACTCCGCCTAGTTGTTTATAATATGTTAGAGGTGACTAACCATTTCCATAATCACTCATCATTTATGTGACTCATTGCCAACTGAATGTCTCTTTAGATTTATGAAATATTTCTGAGTAGAAAGAAAACGTGTTAGGGCAAGGTAGTTATGGCCAACACCATTTTAAATCTAAATACCCTTGTCATGGAATTAAGAGCTAAATAAAAATATATTTGTGCAATTAAAATCAAGTTCAGCTTTATACTCGGTTAAGCCTCCAGCATTTCTTGAAGTAAGTGTAAAAACTGATCTTTAATTTTAAATGCTGTTAAACCAGTTAATGCGTATAATTATAATACTGTATCTGTTTTTACTCAGTTTATCACCAGCCTAAAGGATTAAAATCAAAACCCACATTAGAAAAAATCTATAGAAAAACACAATACTACTATAATTGCCTCAATAAATTATAATAAATAATTAACCATCAAATTAACTAAAGTCATTGCTAAAATGCAAGGATAATAATAACAAAAGTCCTATACTCATGTCACTAATCGAATAGTCCTTTCTGTGCTTTTTTACAACATATTTTAAATTATAACAACTTACCTTTTCTAATATTGATTTATGTATATCTCTCAAAACTGATGGAGATTACTCTAAATATTCTTATTTATACTTGTTATGTTTATTATTCATTTAAAAGGTACACGCATTCATTGTATTTATTATTGCTTTACTTTCATAAACAGGATTAAGAAAATATGCATGTTAATGCTCAGTGAATATATTTGGAAATATTCATCTTGTACTTGTATTAAATGACCAGAAGATGGGGACATAATCCTCAGCAACAAATAATACAAGTATTGAATGTATAATGTAGAGCGAGAACTACTGCTAGGCTGGTTTATTTATCAGATTTTTTTATGATGATTAGATGATAGATTAATAGATAGATTAGATGATAGATTAATAGATAGACAGACAAACACAATTTATCAAAGTCGTGACAGACAAGGTTACCAGTTGTGAACTCTCTCCGTTCTGTATTGTAGCAAGCAGCAAACAACCCTTTTCAATCATTTTGTTCGATCCTGACCAGGTTGATTTAACTCCACTTATATATTAATATTGTGATGTGTAAGAAAATGACTATATTTAAAAAAAAAAAAATAATAACTTGTGTTCATATTCAGGATTTTCAGTTTGCTAAACAGACAATTTAACCAATTTATAAAGTCAGTCCTTATGGGTGCTTTGAGGTTTCCAGAATAGTTACCACAGTTTAGCAAAGTTGATGTAATAAGTGGAGTTAGGTTAAATTTTGGAAAATTATTTAAAAAGTTAAATTTGTTTGTTCTATACATTATTAATAAACCATATTAAATGGGTCAAAATGGATATTCTATTGTTAAATTCATAGTTTCAAAAGTGTTTTTAATTTAAATGTTGCTAGATTCAATATACAAATACAAGACTCCAAACAACGCTGATTGGCTCCTAGGGGACTGCCCACTGCTAGGATCCACCAGGGGAGCAGGACACTGCAAAAGTTAGGAAGTTCCATACCGTCTTAAAGGCATTAAAGCCCAGCGCACTTAGGATGGCGTGGAATGTCCTAACAGCGTCTAGGGGTGTAAGGGATAGGAAACTTTGCATGCTTCCATACACTAATAATTAATCAATAATCAATGTATTGGCAGTTTATATTACCACCTTGCTTATCAGAGAACTTATACAGTATATGCAGTATGCATACATATATTTAAAATATATGCATATTTCTCACATATTTGCGAATTGGCTTTGAGGAAAGTTATATGTATTTCTCTGTTATGTTCACACTACCTTGTTTTCAGACAGTGCATATCTTGACAGAGAAAGGGAGTCACATTCCAATGAGGGGTACTGGTGTGAGAAACTCTGAGTTTAATTTTTGTTTTGAGAAAAACTGTTTAGTTAACTAACACAATTGCTACAAAATAACACGTAGACACACCTGCTACACTAACAGTTTTAATTAGGTTTACTAAGGGGGAGTGGATTACTTTGGAAGGATTAGATCCAGGAAGTTCTTTGGGGAGAAATTTGAGAATATCTGAAACAGAAAACACCTGTCACATTTGCTGTGTGGTGATGCTGTATCTTGCTTTGATCCTGGCTACCTGTGTATGCGGATATCAATGCCTTATTTGACACCCGAAGATAAGTAACACATTTATAGTTTAATCATCACCTTGCTTACAAACTGATTATTGATTTGTATGATTGCAATAAATTTATAATAAACACAGCTATTATTAAACTGCAGAGGATCAGGTTAGTATACTCTCCAGAGCTTGTTTAGGTAAGTATTATAGTTACAGGGGAACTTATCACCGCCGCCCTCATCCTCCTAGACCTCTCAGCAACTTCCGACACTGTCAACCACAACAACCTCTGCACCCTCCTACTAAACGCCGGCATCCGCAGCAAAGCCCTGGAATGGATCACCTCCTTCCTCACTGGCAGGACCCAGAAAGTCAGACTCCCACCCTTCTCCTCCAAACCCACACCAGTAATCTGAGGTGTACCGCAAGGCTCTTCGCTGAGCACCACTCTTCAACATCTACATGGCCCCTCTCGCCACCATCGTCTGACACCACGACCTCAACATCATCTCCTACGCCGATGACACCCAGTTAATCATCTCACTCACCCGAGATCCCATCACAGCCAAAAAGAACGTCCACGAAGGCCTGAAAGCAGTCGTCGCCTTGATGAATGACAACCGGCTCAAACTAAACGCAGACAAAACCGAAATCTTCCTCCTCGGACCCAATAAATCTGCATGGGACGACTCCTGGTAGCCCACAGCACTCGGTCACCCTCCAACCCCAACTGACCATGCACAAAATCTAGACTTCATCCTGAACTCCTCACTCTCCATGGACCGACAAATCAATGCCATCACCTAAACATGCTTCCACATTCTCCACCTGCTACGAAAAATCTTCAAGTGGATCCCTACCGAAACCAAGAAAACAGTCAGCCACATCCTCGTCAGCAGCCGGTTGGACTACGGCAACGCACTCTACCCCGGTTCCACCATCAAACTACAAAAGAGACTCCAACGTAACCAGAACGCCTCAGCCAGACTCATCCTCGACATCCCTCTCCAATGCCACATCACTGAACACCTAAGGAACCTTTACTAGCTCCCCATCAACAAGAGAATCACCTTCAAGCTCCTTACCCACGCGTTCGAGGCCCTACACAACATCGGACCCGAATACATCAACCACCGCGTACATTTCTACACTCCCGCCATACAACTCCGATCGGCCTACCAAGCACTCACAGTCATCCCCCGCATCAGCAAATCCACAGCGAGCGGAATATCCTTCTCCCACATGGCAGAAAAGACATGGAACACCCTCCCGCTGCACCTCAGACAATCAACCTCCCTTACAAAGTTCAGAAAGGACCTCAAAACCTGGCTCTTTGACTGAACGCCCATCCCCTCCCCCCTCCTCCTATCGACTTTCCCTTAGCGCCTTGAGACCCTCACAGGTGATTAGTTTGCGCTCTATAAGTACCCAATAGATAGATCACCTGTATCTCTGAACATTTACATTTGTTTTAGCAAAAACTAATGTAAATGTTTAACTAAAATTCGGTATTCAAATATCTGGTACAGTGGATGGACAGAAAAATGTTGTTGGCTGCACAACTTATTCTTACCAACAAAAAAAAAGGTATTTAAGGGACATGGGCATCAAAATTAAGTTTTAATGTATCTAATTTACTTCTGTTACAAAATTTAGTTTTTTTTCGTGGGATCTTTTATTGACAGTTAAGGTCTGATTTAACAAGGCCCGAATGCTGCAGTTTCCGCGCAAACTTTCAGGTTTGCCGGAAACAGGAGTTAAGAAGCAGCGGTCTTAAGACTCCGTTGTCAGATACGATTGAGATGATTGACAGCCCCTGTTAGCAGCCGTGACTGTGCAGGGGGCAGCATTGCACAATCATTTCACCAGTAATGCTTGTGCAATGATAAATGGCGACAGCGTATGCTGTCGCATTTATCGATGTTGGACGGACATAATCCGCTACAGCGGATAATGTCCGCCCGACAGTTGATAAATCTACCCCTTGGAGAGTACACTAGATTATTATCCAAGTAGAAGGTCATGAAGATCTTGACATACTCCTCACAAATGTAATTAATAAAGTTCTGGAAAACTGCAAGATCCTTACGTAGACAAAAATAATTACCATGCTTATAATGACTATAATTGATGTTCAGTTCTGTCTTCCATTCTTTTCCTTCTCTTATTTAAATGAGGTTATAGGCTCTACGAAGATCTAATTGTATGAAGATGGTGGCAGCTTGCAGTTGATCAGTTTTAGAATAAGAAGTATGGGATAATAGTTTTTATAGTAATCTTAGAGAACCATGCTCTATGCATGGGATTATCCCTCCAACTGTTTAGGATACCAAGAAAAATCCTACTCTATCAGGAGAAGAGGGAAAAAGAGCAAGGTTATTTTTATGTAGTCTTTCAAAGTGATCGTTTAAGCTTGAGGGTAGGTGCATCCTATAGGAATCACTAGTCCTACAAAGTTGCTGTAATATTGAAGACCAAACTGCAAAACTAAAGTAGTAAACATTTTATATTTTATATGGTGAAATTGAAAGACAACTAGCAGAGGACCAAGTATATCAGATGTTACCAAAATACCCAACAATACAAATAAATAAGGAGATAGAACAGATAACAAGCAGTCAGTTAAGAAACTCACTTATAGTAAATAAAGTTATTAACCCCTAATCCGCCGCTCCCCGACATCGCCGACACTAAATAAAAATGATTAACCCCTAATCCGCCGCTCCCCGACATCACCGACACTAAATAAAATGATTAACCCTTAATCCGCCATCCTCCGACACTAAATAAAATGATTAACCCCCAAACCTCCGTCCCCCGACATTGCCGACACTAAATAAAATAATTAACCCCTAAACCGCTGCCCCCGACATCAACTACACTAAATAAACCTGTTAACCCCTAAACTGCCGGCCACCACATCGCAAATAAATAAACCTATTAACCTCTAATCTGTCGCCCACCAACAACACCAACACTATGGGCTCCATGTACTAAGCAGTCAGCGAGCTACCCGCAACAAATCTTGCGTCAAAACTCGCAAACTGATATGTACAAAGTCGTCAACTATGTTCAAACTCGCATCTTTAAAATTGCGAGCGTACTTATCCGCCAAACCTCGCTACCTCTCCATTTTTCACTGTAATTAGACACATTTGACCACCAACTCGCCAAAAACGAATGTACTAAAAAATCTATTTGTCCGCTCGCTACAATTTCCGCTCCCACCTCGTTATTTTTGCCTCGCCACCTTTTAGGTGGCGGGCAAGGTACAAAACAATAGGAAAGTCAATCTAGACGCCAGTCTAGACATATATAAAAAGCAGTAATATCAGCATTGTACAGCATAACTGGCGTCTAATTTGTCTCTCATTTCCATGTACATAAATTGCGCCAAATTTGTCGACTGTAATTAAAGAGTAATCTATATTTTAAATTTGTATTGTATAGTTGTCAATCTTTATAATTATTTTTATATTAATATTTATATATTATCAGATCCAGATGAAGCCATATCCAAATTGTAAATAAATATTACAAAAATAACGCTCTGTTATCACTCTTCAAAAAATTTTGAACAATAATAAAGTTGTTTAGATAAGTTGAACTTTTATAGGAGCAAAATTCTATTCCCGCGACTACTATGATGTTTGTGACACCTTGCATGTCACGTGTTAATAATTGGCCAGACAATTCAACTGAAAGTTAAGTACATCAGCTTAGTCGCGGTGAGCGAGGCGTCAAATTTATCAATAATCCGCCACTGCTCGCGGCGGGCTAGACTTGTCTATTTATTGGGGGATTATTAGTACATAGTGACAGCGGACACCATTTCGCCCGCGGCGAGTAACGGCGAGTTTATCCGCGTCTAAAATGACGGATGAATTGACGGCTTAGTACATGGAGCCCTAAGTCAGGACAATTGTCCAGTATAATTCACCGTTTTGATATTGCATATTAATCACATATGTCTGTGCTATATAATATAGGGGTACAATTGATCATGTGTTTTACTTATATATTCAGGTACACATACACATATATATTATTTTTCAGTATTAATATGTAGCTATTAGCTAGTGCTGCTTGTCAGTATATAATTGCTTACTGTGAAGTTTTTGTACTTTATCAAAATAATCCATGTTTTGTTACTATGATATTCAAGGTCTCCAACATAGCTGCATGATTCCTATCATTATATTACTGGTATAAATATTCACAAATATCCCCATGTTTGTTATACATGGTTCCAGTAAGTCTCTTTTTCTATAAACATTAGTGGGGTTCAACCTTGGTTAATGGTCAAATAGAGATACTGACTTGTTTTTCAGAATATATTTACAAAATACATATTTGTCTGTTATAGCTTAGTGACGAGTGCCATCTTCCGAGGGAAAAATATTCTAACTTCTAAATCTTAGCTTATTAACAAAAATGTTAATTAATCTGTAATTAGTGTTAGCCAATCAATTATGTGAACCTAACCTTATCAGTTGGGGTGGAGTTAAGCACTCTCCATAAAATACACACTCACCCACAAAAGGGGAGGGGGGGACACAAGCAGACGGCACAAGGGGCCACACTGAGCATGCATGATGACCACACCCTATCCAGAGGAGATGGGAGGCTAAGCTGACCAGACAAGTCAGGATAATGGCAAGAGAGGGTCCAGGGGTAACCTAAGAGGGTCTTTTTACACTGAACCCCAGTGAAGGATCCCACAATGTTGATAAGTATGAAACAAACCTATATGAAACAGTTTTGTTAATACGATTTATGCTCTTTACATTTATATTGAAAATTGTATTATTGAATCAGGTGAGTTAATCAATTCTGGTTTGCCCTTTATAGTCACAAATATTTTGTTTGGTAACTCCTGTTAACCTGGTCTTATCTGTCGACAATAACACTGGGTCAATCAGGAATCTGGTAATAATATTATTTTCTTATGGTCTTCCAGGATTATTAGTTTACCTGATTCTTGACAGCTATGCTGAGAATTTAAATAACAAAAGTTTCTGTTTCTCTATTATACATGCAAGCTACTGCAAGTAAAATCATTTAGTGATTGTTTTCATTAGTTTTAACCTGATAATCATTAAATCATTGTAATGATGTTTGCTTATTGATTTGCTTTATTCAAATATTGCTTATTATTTCTAATAATTATTTTAATAAACTAAGTTTATTTATTGATCTGGTCTTAGTTTAATTAATAGACAAATCAGAACTAAAAGGATTCAGGTTTTATATATATTATCCTTTGCAAATGATATAGTTCAGAGTGTTATTAAATTGCACACATTGCCCCTGCAAAGTTGGTAACCGCTATTATATATATAATGAGTTACATTATCAGAATGATATAGAGGTTCCATAATATTTATTGTGTCTAAACACATAATACACTTTGCAGGTACACTACTGAAATAAAAATAAAAAAAATAATAAGGGTAATATTCATAACAACTATATAAACCTATTAACCCTAAACCACCCCACATTGCCAACCCTATAATAAAGTATTAACCTCTAAACTGCCAGCCCCCCACATCGTAAAACACTAAATTAAACTATTAACCCCTAAACCGCTGCCCCCGACATCAACTACACTAAATAAACCTGTTAACCCCTAAACCACATCGCAACTAATAAATAAACCTATTAACCTCTAATCCGCCGCCCACCCACAACACCAACACTATATAAACCTATTAACCCTAAACCACCCCACATTGCCAACCCTATAATAAAGTATTAACCCCTAAACTGCCAGCCCCCCACATCGCTAAACACTAAATTAAACTATTAACCCCTAAACCTAACACCCCCCTAACTTTAAATTAAAAGTTACAATAAAAAAATAAATAAAAACTTACCTATTAAATAAAAAAAATCCTAAAATTAAATTATAAATTAACCTAACATAACTATTCTAATAAAATAAACTACAAATTAAAGATCCTAAATTACATGATTAAAAAAACATAACACTACAAAAAAATAAAAAACCTAAATTACAAATTTAAATAAACCTCACACCATGAAAATATTAAAAAAAATCTATTTTTACAAAAAATGCTAAAATTGCGAAAAATTAAAAAAAAACACCAAGATTACAGAAGATAAAAAATGAAATTATCCAAAATAAATCAAATACACCTAATCTAATAGCCCTATAATAACAATAAAGCCCCCACCAAAATAAAAACACCCCCTAACCTAACAATAAACTACCAATAGCCCTTAAAAGGGCCTTTTGTAGGGCTTTGCCCTAAATTAAACAGCTCTTTTACCTAAAAAATTACAAAGTCCCCCTAACAGTAAACCCCACACCCAACCAATCCACCAAAATAAAAAAGTCTAAAAAAAACCTAAGACACCCATAGCCCCTAAAGGGGCATTTGTATGGGCATTGCCCTTACAAGGGCAATCGGTTCTTTTACAATCAGCAGTTTTACTGCCCAAATCCCTAAAAAATCTAAAAAAAAACCACCCCAAAAAATAAACCTAACACTAAGTCCGGACATCCATCTTCATCCAGGCGGCAAGAAGTCTTCATCCAGGCGGGGACATCTACATCCATCACAGGGGCATCTTCTATCTTCATCCCGGTGGTGCAGAGCTTTGGAGGCGCTGGAGCTGTGGAGGCGCGGAGCATCGTTGCCGGTCGCACGGACATCTAGTGTGGAGGATCCTCTTCATACAATGACCGCTGTACACTGAAGCTTGAATGAAAGGTATCCGTTTTAAAAATTAGCTACCTTGCATTCCTATTGGCTGATATGAAAAAGCTGTATTTGATTTGAAACACCTTAGGTTTTTTTAGACTTTGTTAGGGGGACTTTGTAATTTTTTAGGTAAAAGAGCTGTTTAACTTAGGGCAATGCCCTACAAAATGCCCTTTTAAGGGCTATTGGTAGTTTATTGTTAGGTTAGAGGGGGCTTTTTTGTTTTTATAGGGCTATTAGTTTATGTGTAATTTTTATTATTATTTTGGATAATTTGTTTTTTTATTTTTCATAATCTTAGCAGAGTTTTTTTGTAATGTTAGAATTTTTTAATTTTTTCGTAGTGTTAGGTTTATTTAAATTTGTAATTTAGACTTATTTTTTTTTGTAGTGTTAAGTTTTTTTAATCATGTAATTTAGGATTTTTAATTTGTAGTTTATTTTATTAGAATAGTAATGTTAGGTTAATTTATAGTTTAATTTTAGGATTTTTCTTTATTTTACAGGTAAGTTTTTATTTATTTTAAGATAGTTATATTGTACTTTTAATTTAACGTTAGGGGGTGTTAGGTTTAGGGGTTAATAGTTTAATTTAGTGTTTTGCAGTGTGGGGGACCGGCGGTTTAGGGGTTAATAGGTTTAGTTTATTAGTTGCAATGTGGGAGGCTGGCGGTTTAGGGGTTAATAGGTTTAGTTTATAAGTTGTGGTGTGAGGGGCTGGCGGTTTAGGGGTTAATAGATTTAGTTTATTAGATGCGATGTGGGGGCCGGCGGTTTAGGGGTTAATAGGTTTATATAATGTTGGTGATGTGGGTGGGCGGCGGATTAGGGGTTAATAGGTTTATTTAATAGTCGCAATGTGGGTGAGCTGTGATTAGGGTTTAATATGTTTATTATAGTATTTGAGGTGCTGGAGGGTGGCGGTTTAGGAGTTAATAGGTAGTTTTTGGGTGTGAGTTAATTTTTTTAACATTTTAGTTATGAATTTTGTGAAACATTTTTGTTTCATAAAATCCATAACTACTGGTCTCAGATCGCGGAATGGATCGTGTTGATATAGGCTATAACGCAAGCATTTTAGCCGGACCGCACAACCTGTAATACGGCACAATGGAAAATCCCTCACTCACACGTCATTTTTTGAGTGCAGAATGGATCGTTGTGTTACAGGCTAAAATGCTTGCGGTATAGCTATACCGCCGTGACTTGTAATACGGGAGATCTGCCATTCCACGCGCAATGGCCAATTTTTCAGCGGTATAGCCGTACCACACCATACCGCAAAACTTGTAATCTAGCTGATTATTAACTAAAACTACTTCTTATTTGAAAGACACCAGTGACTTTTTACTAAACTTGCAGGACTTGGGGTATATTGGAGAGAAATGCATTTTGTTCACACTAGATGTGACTAGTTTACACACCACAATTAAACACCCAACTGAGATTATGGCAGTAGAAAATCTATTAAAGACAGACAGTGATTTTACAGAGGCAGAATTCAGTTTATGTTGGAATTATTAACGATAATATTTAATCAGAACTTTTTGTTGCAAGATAGATTCTTATTACAAAAGAAAGGGACTGCAAAGGGCTCCAATGTCACCCCCCCCCATATGCCAAAATTTTCATGCCCAGCTTTGAGGAACGCTTTGTCTATTCTCATAGACTGTTCCTTTGCAATGGTTCGTCATGGTGGAGATACATAGACAATGTGTTTGGCATATCGTTTGGGAGACGTTGGTAGCCTATTGGAGTTTGTGCAGGATCTCAATGAGGCAGGTTTAAAATTTACTTTGGACATGAGTGAAGTGGGCATAAATCTGGATACTTTTGTATATAAGGAAGTTGGATACCTTAAGACAGATCTATATGTCAATCCCACTGATAGAAATAATCTGTTGGGTTTGGCAGCTGCCATCCAATGAGTATTTTAAAGCAATACCTAAGAGTCAGTTTATGAGAGTAAAACAAATAGTGATAGATAATGATAAATGTAAACAAAGATTACAAGGAATGGCAAGAAAATTTGTAACAAGAGGTTATCCAAATGAATTGGTTACAGAACAGTTACATTTTATAAAAGATTTGAAACAGGACAAGAAGAGGGTCAAAAAAAGATGAAAAAGAAAAAAATATCTTTACAATTCAATGCAATAGGTTGAGTCATAAGATTACTCAGATTCTAAAGAAATACTGGGAATGCAATTTACAAGTGGATGTCTTTAACCCCTTAAGGACAAGCTATTTTTCAATTTCTTTCCCTTAAGGACCAAGGTTATTTTTACATTTCTATGGTGTTTGTGTTTAGTTGTAATTTTCCTCTTACTCATTTACTGTACCCACACATTATATACCGTTTTTCTCAACATTAAATGGACTTTTTAAAGACACCATTTTTTTCATCATATCTTATAATTTACTATAAAAAAATAAATATAAAATATGATGAAAAAATGTAAAAAAAACCCACACTTTTTCTAACTTTGACCCCCAAAATCTATTACACATCTACAACCACCAAAAAATAACCATGCTAAAAAGTTTCTACATTTTGCCCTGAGTTTAGAAATATCCAATGCTTACATGTTCTTTGCTTTTTCTGCAAGTTATAGGGCAACCAATACAAGTAGCACTTAGCTATTTCCAAACCATTTTTTTTCAAAATTAGCGATAGTTACGTTGTAACGCTGATATCTGTCAGGAATCCCTGCATATCCCTTTACATGTATATATATATATATTTTTTAGTAGACAACCCAAAGTATTGATCTAGGCCCATTTTGGTATATTTCATGTCACCATTTCATCGCTAAATGCGATCAAATAAAAAAATTAAAAAATCGCTAACTTTTTCACAAACTTTAGGTTTCTCACTAAAATTATTTAGAAACAGCTTGTGCAATTATGGCACAAATGGTTGTAAATGCTTCTCTGGGATCCCCTTTCTTCAGAAATAACAGATATATATGGCTTTGGCGTTGCTTTTTGGCAATTAGAAGGCCGCTAAATGCCGCTGCGCACGACACTTGTATTATGCCCAGCAGTGAAGAGGTTAATTAGGGAGCTTGTAGGGTTAATTTTAACTGTAGTGTAGTAGACAACCCAAAGTATTGATCTAGGCCCATTTTGGTATATTTCATGCCACCATTTCACCGCCAAATGCGATCAAATAAAAAAAAAAATCATTAACTTTTTCACTAACTTTAGGTTTCTCACTGAAATTATTTACAAACAGTTTGTGCAATTATGGCACAAATGATTGTAAATGCTTCTCAGCGATCCCCTTTGTTCAGAAATAGCAGACATATATGGCTTTGGCGTTGATTTTTGATAATTAGAAGGCAGCTAAATGTCGCTGCGCACCACACTTGTATTATGCCAAGCAGTGAAGGGGTTAATTAGGTAGCTTGTAGGGAACTTGTAGTGTTAATTTTATCTTTAGTGTAGCGATCAGTCTCCCACCTGACCCCTCACAAACAGCTCTATTCCCTCCCCCATCGCGCAATTGTCACCGCCATCTTAAGTACTGGCAGAAAGTCTGCCAGTACTAAAATAAGCCTTTTTTTTCAGCATTTTTTTTAATAAATCCATAGTTTCTGCAGTGTAGGTTCCCCCCTAACCCCCAACCTCCACGATTCCCCCCTAACAGCTCTCTTAACCTCCCCCCTCTTCCTATTTGTGGCCATTTTAGGTACTGGTAGCTGCCTGCCAGTACCCAATTTCTTAACAAATGTGCTTTTTTATTTTATTTTTTTAAGTCACCTAATTTTTTTTATTCTTGCACATGTTCAGTAGGAGCTGGTGACTCAAAAAGTTTATATATATAAAAAGAATGTGCACATTTTGTTAATTGAAGTAAATTGGAAAGTTGTTTAAAATGGCATGCTCTATCTGAATCATGAAAGTTTAATTTTGATTGACTGTCCCTTTATACTGTTCTTCGCAGTTTAATACCTGTTACAACACCAAATGGTGGCAGGTCTATCTGGCCTTCATGATTAGCTGCACCCAAACCCAAAAAAAAAGCCGAGTGGTCTTAGACTAACACCCATGGCTAACTCGGTTGTTTCAATTAGTACTATTCTTAGCACTTTCATCCCTGTTATGGGTGGTCTACATGGCCATCATGATTAGCCAAACAAAATACTACAATCCAACCTTTGCTCAGTCTTCATAGGCCCTTCATTGGCTGTATTTTGATAGTACAGTTCTTATTATTTTAATAGCTGATACAACACCGAATGGTGGCAGCTCTATATGGCCTGCATGATTAGCTGCACCCAAAACAAAAATAAATCCAAGCGGTCTTGGATTAACACCCATGGCTAACTCGGTTGTTTCAAGTAGTACTATTCTTAGCACTTTCATCTCATCCCTGTTACTTCCATGACTCTCGGTGGTGGTCTACATGGCCATCATGATTAGCCTCACCAAAATATAACAACAATACGTGCGTGCAGGGAACCATGGTAAGGTTACTTCCTTTCGCAAAATCGAGTATAACAGTTGCAGGCAGAGGTTCTGACCCTGCATTATGGCTGCACCTCTCCCTAAAAGAGGCATGCGTTACAGAGTCTTTGGGCATGTATGCAAAGAGCTGGCCTGCCTAAAAAGAGGAGCAAGGCTGTACAGGTTGTTCTCCTTCAGCCGTTTTATACGCTGTCCCACGGCCACGACCCTCAACAACCACAACAGAATGAAACACCACATATGCCATCCTTTTGAACAACAGAGTACAGGTATGGCATTGATTTTAGTTACACTGCGATATTTATTATGAACCGTGAAATTGAAAACAAAAACATGATTGAACACCCAGTACAGTATAGGTCATTCTCCTTCGGCCTTTTTAGAATAGTGTTCCGGACCCTCAACAAAAACAACAGCAGGAAAGAGGACATATGGCATCCTTTTGAACAATAGATGACAGGTAAGGCATAGATTTTAGAAAGCCATAGATAATTTTTTTGCAACTGTGAAATAAAAAAAAACATTGATTGGACACCCAGTACACTTCTTTATCCTTAGGCCTTTTTATAAGAGGGTCCCGGAGCCTCAACAGAAACAACAGCATGAAAGAGGACATATGGCATCCTTGTGAACAATTGATTACAGTTAAGGCATTGATTTTAGAATCCCAGAGATCATTTATATGACCCGGGAAATAGAAAAAAACATTGACTGGACACCCAGTACACTTCTTTATCCTTAGGCCTTTTTATAAGAGGGTCCCGGAGCCTCAACAGAAACAACAGCATGAAAGAGGACATATGGCATCCTTTTGAAAAATAGATTACAGGAAAGGCATTCATTTTAGAAACACAGAGATAATTTGTTACAACCGGGAAATCTAAAAAAACATTGAATAGACACCCAGTACACTTATTTATCCTTAGGCCTTTTTAGCAGAGGCTCCAGGACACTCAACAAAACCAGCAGCAGGAAAGAGGACATATGGCATCCTTTTGAAAAATAGATTACAGGAAAGGCATTGGTTTTAGAAACACGGAGATAATTTGTTGCAACCGGGAAATCTAAAAAAACATTGAATAGACACCCAGTACACCTCTTTATCCATAGGCCTTTTTAGCAGAGGCTCCAGGACCCTCAACAAAAACAAGAGCAGGGAGCTGGGCATAGGAGTACAAGGGAGTGTGACAATAATAATGTGAAGGGGAAGATTGCGGAGTTGTGGCATTTTAATTTTGTTATCGTGGGAAGTACTTGCAATGACCTTGCTCTGGTGAATCCATATCGCAAATGTCTTTTTTAAGGCACTGTTTGTCTATTTTTTTAATATCAGCATTTGGTAAATGAAGCGCAACTTAAGGCTGGTGAGAACCGACCTTTCTTCTGGCTGTTTGCAAATGTTGTGGCTCTGGACAAACATGTGAATAAGGGGCCATCTGCCATATTCTGCACGCAACCCCTTTGATGATTGACGCTAAACATGTGTCACCTGCAAGCAGAGCTCGTTACTTCTGTCTAAATCATCTTCCTGGTATGGACAGGCCACTGTTTCCCACAGCAAGTCTGAAGCTTGAACTACAAGATTGTCTTGAGTATGGTAGGAAACCAAAGTTTATTAAAGTCTGTACTATCACCACAAAAGCTGAACTTCTTGAAGCAAGGAAAATGCCAGCAATTTCCTGTGCTGATGGATGACAAGGACGTCCTGTCCTGTGGTGCACAGAGATGGAGAGGATTTTGAGCCTCCCTGTACACTACACAGATGTCTCCAACATCACCAGAAACACAAGACAGCGACTCTTGGGAAGTTCCTGGAGTGTTCCGGTAGCCATCTCTTTGCGCCCCGAAAGGAATACTTTATCAGTGTTTTTGTATACATCTGACAACAGCTTTGGAGACTGTGGTGACGCACATGTTATTTACTGTTGTTCCAGCTGTGGCAATATCAATTGGCATTAAAAAGGTAAGATTTGGAGACTGGTGATGCACATTTTATGCACGCTGTGGCAATTGCAATTTTCAGTGAAAATAATCTGCTAACAACCACTACCTAGGAGGACCACGCCTGACTCCTGAAGTCATGCTTCAGTTAGTAACTCAAGTTAAATTAAATTTTTTTTTTTATTATTATTATTATTATTATGCTCAGCATATTCAAAACATACCATTCTTCTAGTCATATCACACGACATGTCAAAATGCTGCATGGAAAATGGCAGTGTGCAAAGTCATAATCTTAGTGAACCTATAAGTGCATTAAATTTTCTAAAATAAACAAAAATACCAAAAAAAAAAAAAAAAAAAAAAAAGGAAAGAGGACATATGGCATCCTTTTGAACAATAGATTACATTTAAGGCATTGATTTTAGAATCCCTGAGATAATTTATATGGACAGGGAAATAGAAAAAAACATTGATTGGACACCCAGTACACTTCTTTATCCTTAGGCCTTTTTATAAGAGGGTCCCGGAGCCTCAACAGAAACAACAGCATGAAAGAGGCCATATGGCATCCTTTTGAAAAATAGATTACAGGAAAGGCAATGATTTTAGAAACCCAGAGATAATTTTTTGCAACCGGGCAATCTAAAAAAACATTGAATATACACCCAGTACACTTCTTTATCCTTAGGCCTTTTTAGCAGAGGCTCCAGGACCCTCAACAAAACCAGCAGCAGGAAAGAGGACATATGGCATCCTTTTGAAAAAAAGATTATAGGAAAGGCATTGATTTTAGAAACCCGGAGATAATTTGTTGCAACCGGGATTTTGAATCAAAAAAATGATTCGATGGACACCCAGTACACTTCTTTCTCCTTAGTCCTTTTTAGCAGAGGCTCCAGGACCCTCAAACAAAACCCCATCAGGAAAGAGGACATATTGCATCCTTTTGAAAAATAGATTACATGAAAGGCATTGATTTTAGAAACCCAGAGATAATTTGTTGCAACCGTGAAATATAAAAAAACATTGATTAGACACCCAGTACAATTCTTTTTCCTTAGGCCTTTTTCTAAGAGGGTCCCGGAGCCTCAACAGAAACAACAGCATGAAAGAGGACATATAGCATCCTTTTGAACAATTGATTACAGGAAATGCATTGATTTTAGAAACCCGGAGATAATTTGTTGCAACCGGGAAATCAAAAAAAAATTTGATTATACACCCAGTACACTTCTTTCTCCTTAGGCCTTTTTAGCAAAGGCTCCAGGACCCTCAAACAAAACACCATCAGGAAAGAGGACATATTGCATCCTTTTGAAAAATAGATTACAGGAAAGGCATTGATTTTAGAAACCCAGAGATATTTGGTTGCAACCGGGAAATCTAAAAAAACATTGATTATACACCCAGTACACTTATTTATCCTTAGGCCTTTTTAGCAGAGGCTCCAGGACCCTCAACAGAAACAACAGCATGAAAGAGGACATATGGCATCCTTTTGAAAAATAGATTACAGGAAGGGCATTGATTTTAGAAACCCAGAGATGATTTGTTGCAACCGGGAAATCTAAAAAAACATTGAATAGACACCCAGTACACTTCTTTCTCCTTAGGCCTTTTTAGCAGAGGCTCCAGGACCCTCAAACAAAACATCATCAGGAAAGAGGACATATTGCATCCTTTTGAAAAATAGATTACAGGAAAAGCATTGATTTTAGAAACCCAGAGAAAATTTGTTGAAACCGGGAAATCTAAAAAAAAATTGATTAGACAACCAGTACACTTATTTATCCTTAGGCCTTTTTATAAGAGGGTCCCGGAGCCTCAACAGAAACAACAGCATGAAAGAGGACATATGTCATCCTTTTGAAAAATAGATTACAGGAAAGGCATTAATTTTAGAAACACAGAGATAATTTGTTACAACCGGGAAATCTAAAAAAACATTGAATAGACACCCAGTACACTTATTTATCCTTAGGCCTTTTTAGCAGAGGCTCCAGGACCCTCAACAAAACCAGCAGCAGTAAAGAGGACATATGGCATCCTTTTGAAAAAAAGATTATAGGAAAGGCATTGATTTTAGAAACCCGGAGATAATTTGTTGCAACCGGGAATTTGAATCAAACAAATGATTCGATGGACACCCAGTACACTTCTTTCTCCTTAGGCATTTTTATAAGAGGGTCCAGGACCCTCAAACAAAACACCAGCAGGAAAGAGGACATATGGCATCCTTTTGAACAATAGAGTACAGGTACAGCATTGATTTTACAAACCCAGAGATAATTTTTGGCAAATGCGAAATAGAAAAATACATTGAGTGGACACCCAGTACACTTCTTTCTCCTTAGGCCTTTTTATAAGAGGGTTCAGGACCCTCAAACAAAACACCAGCAGGAAAGAGGACATATGGCATCCTTTTGAACAATAGAGTACAGGTACAGCATTGATTTTACAAACCCAGAGATCATTTTGGGCAAATGGGAAATAGAAAAATACATTGAGTGGACACCCAGTACACTTCTTTCTCCTTAGGACTTTTTATAAGAGGGTCCAGGACCCTCAAGCAAAACACCAGCAGGAAAGAGGACATGATATGGCATCCTTTTGAACAATAGAGTACAGGTAAAGCATTGATTTTAGAAACCGGGAGATAATTTTTTGCAACCTGGAATTTGAATCACAAAAAGGTTTGGATGGACACACAGTACACTTCTTTCTGCTTCAGCCATTTTATAACAGGGTCCAGGACCCTCAACAGAAACAACAGCAGGAAAGAGGACATATGGCATCCTTTTGAACAATGGAGTACAGGTAAAGCATTGATTTTAGAAACCCGGAGATAATTTGTTGCAACCGGGAAATTGAACCAAAAAAATGATTGTACACCCAGGACACTTCTTTCTACTTCAGCCTTTTTTTTAAGAGAGTCCAGGACCCGCATATGAAACAACAGCAGTAAAGAGGACATATGGCATCCTTTTGAACAATAGAGTACTGTTACGGCATTGATTTTAGAAACCCAGAGATAATTGTTTGGAAACGTGAAATTGCCCAAAAAACCATGCTTGGACACCCACTCCAGGTCGTTCTCCTTCAGCATTTTTAGAAAAGGGTCCAGCAACCTCAACAGAAACAACTGCAGGAAATACCACATATGCCATCCTTTTGCACAAGCGAGTACAGGTATCGCATCCATTTTAGAAACCCGGAGATAATTGAGAGGAACCGGGAAAAATTTTCTAAAAATTTGCTGGGGCACCCATTACAGGTCGTTCTCCTTCAGCCTTTTTATACCATGGGCCACGACCCGCAACAGGCACAACAGCATGAAACACCACATATGCCACCCTTTTGCACAATAGAGTACAGGTATGGCATAGATGGAACACGGAGATAATTTAGAGCAACCAAGAGACGGATAAAAATGTTTGGTCGGTCCTCCTACTTCACATTTGGGGCACTGCGCGTGCAATTTAATGGTCCACCAGATGTGAGTGGTGTGCACTGTTAAGTTGTACTATTCGTAACAGTTTAATCACTGTTATGTGCCTTATTTTTTTTATTTGAGTTTTGTACCCACAGAGCAGCAGCAGAGGCCAGAAAAATTAGGAATGTACAAATGACTGAAAAATTTGGGTAATGTTGTAGCAAATGCTGTAGCAGAGGCCAGAAAAATTGATGTTTGTAAAACATTTATAAAGAGCCCTCTAAGCTTGTGGCTTGAACACTAGTTGTTGGCGGATAAGTCAAGTAAGTCATCCGGCTTTATAAGAAAAAAAAAAAGGCCAGCCTGTGTACCAGTTGTAGCCCAAGCCAGCTCATCTCATCATCAGGCCTTTTTTAATCAAATGTATCGCCCAATGTCAGTCCCTTCGGGATCCAGCCCTCATTCATTTTTATAAAAGTGAGATAGTCAAGGCTTTTTTGACCTAGGCGACTTCTCTTCTCAGTGACAAAACCTCCTGCTGCACTGAAAGTCCTTTCGGACAGGACACTTGAAGCGGGGCAGGCCAGAAGTTACATTGCAAATTGGGATAGCTCAGGCCACAAGTCAAGCCTGCACACCCAGTAGTCAAGGGGTCCATCGCTCCTGAGAGTGTCAAGATCCGCAGTTAAAGCTAGGTAGTGTGCTACCTGTCGGTTGAGTCTTTCTCTGAGGCTGGATCCCGAAAGGCTCTGGGGATGCATGGGAGTTAAAAAGGTACGCATGTCCTCCATCAACAAGACGTCAGGAAAGCGTCCTGTGCTTGCCACCGTGTTCGTGGGAGGAGGAGGATTTATTTCATCTCTTCCACTGTTACATTCCCGTGGTGCTGTGACATCACCCTTATACGCTGTGTAAAGCATAGTTTTTAATTTATTCTTAAAATGCTCCATCCTTTCCGACTTGCGGGAATTTGTTAACATTTCAGGCACTTTATGCTTATACCGGGGGTCGAGGAGCGTGGACACCCAGTACAGGTCGTTCTCCTTCAGCTTTTTTATACGAGGGTCCCTCAACAGGCACGACAGCATGAAAGAACCCATTTGAACAAGGTTGGATGCCGAGCTAATCATGTCCCGTTCCTCCTCCTCACTGATCTCACTGAGGGTATCTTCTTCCCCCCAGCCACGATAACACCACGGGTACCAGAGAGGTGACAACAACGAGCACCTTGGGATGCCTGTTGTGCTCTGTCTTCCTCCTCCTCCTCCTCAAAGCCACATTCCTCCTCTGACTCCTCTTCCTCACAATCCTCTTCCTGCGTTGCCACAGGTCCAGCAAGCGATGCTGATAAGGCTGTTTGTGGGGGTGATGGACACCACAACTCTTCCTCTTCCTCTTCACGCTCATCTACGGCCTGATCCAGCACTCTTCGCAGGGCACGCTCCAGGAAGAAAACAAATGGTATGATGTCGCTGATGGTGCCTTCGGTGCCACTGACAAGGTTTGTCACCTCCTCAAAAGGACGCATGAGCCTACAGGCATTGCGCATGAGCGTCCAGTAATTTGGCAAAAATATTCCCAGCTCCCCAGATGCTGTCCTAGCACTCCGGTCATACAAATACTAATTAACAGCTTTTTCTTGTTGGAGCAGGCGGTCAAACATTAGGAGTGTTGAATTCCACCGTGTCAGGCTGTCGCAAATCAAGCGCCTCACTGGCAGGTTGTTTCGACGCTGGATATCGGACAAGTGCGCCATGGCCGTGTAGGAACGCCTGAAATGGCCACACACCTTCCTGGCCTGCTTCAGGACGTCCTGTAAGCCTGGGTACTTATGGAAAAATCGTTGTACAATTAGATTACACACATGTGCCATGCACAGCACATGTGTCAACTTGCCCAATTTCAATGCCGCCACCAAATTACTTCCATTGTCAGAAACAACCTTGCCAATCTCCAGTTGGTCCGGAGTCAGCCACTGATCCACCTGTGCATTCAGGGCGGTCAGGAGTGCTGGTGCAGTGTGACTCTCTGCTTTCAGGCAAGTCAACCCCAAGACGGCGTGACACTGCCGTACACGGGATGTAGCATAGTACCTGGGGAGCTGGGGGGGTGCCATAGATGTGGAGCAAGAAGCAGAAGTTGAAGAGGACTCAGCCGTGGAAGAGGTTAGGGAAGAGGATAGAGTAGGAGGAGTAGAGGAGGTAGCAGCAGGCCTGCCTGCAAGTCGTGGCGGTGTCACCAACTCTTCTGCAGAGCCACGCATTCCATGCTTGTCAGAAGTCAGCAGGTTTACCCAATGCGCAGTGTAGGTGATATACCTGCCCTGACCATGCTTTGCAGATCAGCTATCCATGGTCATATTGACCCTTGCCCCAACGCTGTGTGCCAGACATGCCATAACTTCCTTTCTCACAACAGAGTACAGGTTTGGGATTGCCTTTTGTGAAAAGAAATTTCTGCCAGGTATCTTCCACTGCGGTGTCCCAATAGATACAAATTTTTTAAATGCATCAGACTCCACCAGCTTGTATGGCAAAAGCTGGCGGGCTAAGAGTTCAGACAAGCCAGCTGTCAGACGCCGGGCAAGGGGGTGACTTTGAGAAATTGGCTTCTTACGCTCAAACATGTCCTTGACAGACACCTGACTGTGGGCAGATGACCAGGAACTGCTACATAAGAGAGACTGAGTGGAGGATGGTTGAGAGGGGGCAAGGAGGACAGCACTGGTTGACATGGCTGAAGATGCTGGAGCAGGAGGAGGAGGGCGGCTTTCACTTTGTGTGCTGCTTCTACTCATGTGTTCTTCCCATCGGCCTTTGTGATGGGAGACCATGTGCCTTCGCAAAGCAGTTTTACTTAGGTGGGTGTTGGACTTCCCACGACTCAGTTTCTTTTGGCACAGGTTGCAAATGGCATCGCTGTTGTCAGAGGCAGACACACAAAAAAAATGCCACACTGCTGAGCTCTGCGATGATGGCATTCTGGTGGTGGCAACAGCATGCGTTGATGGGCGTCGGCGTGCTGTGTGGCTGACCCCGGGTGCCGATGCATGCTGTCTGACTGTGCCACTAGTTCCTTGAGACGACCTCCCCATGCTTCCAAATCGTCTCCTCCTCCTCCTCCTCTCTGTCTCCCCATCTGAACTTTCCCCCTCTTCTTCTTCTCTTCTAGCAGGCACCCACGTGACATCCACTGACACATCATCATCAACCGCTTCACTTGTATCTGACACATCAAGAAAGGAAGCAGCAGCGGGTACAACATCATCATCATCATCACACCGTACCTCGATGTCGGTAATGCTGCCTGACTGAGACTGATCACTATTATCTACATCCTCTGTCAATGATGGTTGCGCATCACTCATTTCTTCCAAATGATGTGTCAATAACTCCTGTGACAGATCAAGTGAAGCGGCTGTGGTGCTAGTGTTGGTGGTGGCGACAGGCGGGAGAGTGGCACTGGTCACTTGAGACCTGCCCAAAGCACAGCTGGACGTAGATGGTGCATCAAGGTTAGGAGGACTAGCAGCGGAAGCTGAAGAAGATTGGGTGTCCTGTGTTAGCCATTCAACTAGGTCCTCCTCAGAAGTTTTCGCGTCCCCCCTGGCACCCAGCGTCTGAACAATGTGCATATTTGTAGGGTCTAAAGGAATCACAGCACCACGACCACGACCACGGAACCTGCGGGGTGGCCTGCCTCTGCCTGTCATTTTTTTTAAAATGGACACTAACAATACTATTACACCAATTGAGTGGTGGCACTGTGAAAGTGGGCACAGTATACGCTGTGAGACTGACAACAACAAAAAAGACAGATGTTTTAAAAATCACAAATTGTTAATTTTTTAAAATATTAAAAGTACTGTGACAACAAATATGATTGTTTGGCACTAGTTGGCAAATGGGCCTGTCTGGCACACACGCTGGGAGAAAGGAAACTGCAATTCAATGGCACTAGGAGACTGAAGAATCACAGTCAAAACAGTTATGATTAACAAAAATTTCAATACTGTTACAATAAATATGATTGGTGGCACTAATTGGCTAGTTGGGACTGGCACACAGGCAGGCGGGCAGGAGGAAAATGCAATTCAAGGGCACTAGTAGACTGCAGATTGACAGTCAAAACAGTGATTATTGACACATTTTGCAATACTGTTAAAAGAAATATGATTGCTGGCACTAATTGGATAGTTGGGCCTGGCACACAGCAGGCTGCAAGGCAGGAGGAAAGTGAAATTCAATGGCACGAGCAAACTGAGGATTCAGAACAACTATTACCAAAAATTTTAATTTTTAATTATTAAGAATACTGTGACAACAAATATGATTGGTGTAAATATTTTGAAAGTAGGCCTGGCACACAGGCTTGGAAGGCAGTATAAATTCAATGGCACGAGCAAACTGAGGATTAAGATCAACAATCACAAATGTTTTAATTTTAATTAGTAACTATACTGTGACAACAATTATGATTGGTGTAAATAGTTGGCAAGACGGCCTGGCACAAAAGGCTGGCAGGCAGGAGGTAAATGCAATTCAATGGCACTAGGAGACTGAATATTTGCAGTCCAAAAAATTATGATTTTTATTTTTTTATATACTGTTACAAGAATTATGATTGGTTCCACTAATTGGCTAGTTGGGCCTGGCACACAGGCTGGCAGATATGAGTCGTGGATGGTAGGTAGGGCAGCAATTTAACACAGTATGCTGGGTAAGTGACAAAAACACAGGCCTGATAGAAAATTAAGTTAGATTACACTAGCAAAATATTTTAAAACACGCTGGCAGGCAGTTGGAAAGTGCAATTCAATGGCACGAGCAAACTGAGGAATCACAAGCGATCAATTTGTAATTTTAAAGATTAACAATACTTTTACAAGAACTAGGATTGGTGGCACTAATTGGCTAGTTTGTGCCTGGCACACAGGCTGCCAGGCAGGAGGAAACTGCAATTCAATGGCACTAGTAGACTGAATATTTGAAGTACAAAAAATTATGATTTTTAATTTTTTTGATACTGTTACAAGAATTATGATTGGTGCCACTAATTGGCTAGTTGGGCCTGGCACACAGGCTGGCAGATATGAGTCGTGGATGGTAGGTAGGGCAGCAATTTAACACAGTATGCTGTGTAAGTGACAAAAACACAGGCCTGATAGAAAATTAAGTTAGATTACACTAGCAAAATATTTTAAAATTTTAGATTTTAATATTAAAATTATGTTAAGAAGTGCAATGCACATATGAGTGGTCGCACTGGCTGGCTGCTACGTAGGGCAGCAATTAACAACAGTATGCTGTGTAAGTCAGATAGACAGTTAGACACAGGCCTGATAGAAAATAAAATTAGATTACACTAGCATAATGATTTAAAGACTTTTTTTGGGGAATTTAAAGAAAAAGGTTAAGCACATACATATGAGTCGTGGCTGATAGCCTTGGAAGGGCAGCTATTAAAAACAGTAGGCTCTGTAAGTCAGATACACACACGCCTGATAGAAAATACTATTAGATTACACTAGAAAAATGATTTAAATTATTTTTTGGGGGGGGGGGGGATTAAAAAAAGGTTAAACACATATGAGTCGTGGCTCATAGACTAGGGAGGGCAGCAAGTAAACACAGTAGGCTCTGTATGTCAGCAAAACACACAGGCCTGATAGAAAATTATATTAGATTACACTATCAAACAAATTTAAACTTTTTTTTTTATATTTAAATTAAGGTGAAGAAGATATGAGTGGTGGGTGGCTGCCTGGCACAGACCAATTAACCAAAAGACTGAAAAAAAAATGAGGTATATTAATGCTGTGTGAGCCTGACAGACACAGGCCTGATAGTAAATGTAATTAGATTACACTAGAAAAATGATTTAAATAAAAAAAATTTAATTTAAAATAATGTTATAAACGGATATTAACACTGGTGGCTGGCACAGAGCAATGAACCAGAGTATATGCTGTGTGACACAGGCCTGATAGAAAATGAAAAAAAAATTACACTAGCAAAATAATTAAAATTTTTGGTTAGTTAAATTTAAACTAATGTTGTTAGGGAGATATCAGTGGTGGCAGTAATCACAGCATATGCTGTGAGCCTTAAACACACAGGCTGAAAGCCAGGCAAATGCTAATAAAAAAAATTAAAAAAAACGGCACGAAATATAGCCCTAAAAAGGGCTTTTTGGGGTGCTGTGCTTGCAGCAGAGATGAGTGGAGTCCTTCTGGACTGTAGTGGACACTAAATACACTAGCCTAGCTATGTTTTTCCTATTAATATCAGGAGCAAAAACACAACACGTCCTCTCATTAAGAAAGCAAGGTCGTTATGAGTCTAAAATGGCGGATTCCGAGTAGCTGGGAGGGTCTGTGAGGGAGTGTCTGATGTTGATTGACTCTAATGTGTCAGACGGCTGTGACATACAGGGTCAAAGTTTCCTCAATGATGACACATAGGGGCGGATCGAACATCGCCATGTGTTCGCCCACAAAAGCGAACGCGACCAAGCTATGTTCGCTGTGAACCGTTCGCGGGCGAACAGTTCGGGACATCACTACACACGTGTGCGTTTCAGTGCCTGCCAGGGCACAGTGTCACCCCAGTGCAACTCATATCTGGTGTAACAGTAGTGTAGATTTAAAAAAACAACAACATTTTTTGACTGTGTTAAATAATAGCAGTCAGTTTCGTTCACATGTGTGCGTTTCAGTGCCTGCCTGCCAGGGCACAGTGTCACCCCAGTGCAACTCATATCTGGTGTAACAGTAGTGTACATTTAAAAAAAAACAACACTTTTTTGACTGTGTTAAATAATAGCAGTCAGTTTCCTTCACACGTGTGCGTTTCAGTGCCTGCCAGGGCACAGTGTCACCCCAGTGCAACTCATATCTGGTGTAACAGTAGTGTAGATTTAAAAAAAAAAAAACACTTTTTGACTGTGTTAAATAATAGCAGTCAGTTTCCTTCACACGTGTGCGTTTCAGTGCCTGCCTGCCAGGGCACAGTGTCATCTCAGTGCAACTCATATCTGGTGTAACAGTAGTGTACATTTAAAAAAACAACAACACTTTTTTGACTGTGTTAAATAATAGCAGTCAGTTTCCTTCACACCTGTGCGTTTCAGTGCCTGCCTGCCAGGGCACAGTGTCACCCCAGTGCAGCTCATATCTGGTGTAACAGTAGTGTACATTTAAAAAAAAAAAACACTTTTTTGACTGTGTTAAATAATAGCAGTCAGTTTCCTTCACACGTGTGCGTTTCAGTGCCTGCCTGCCAGGGCACAGTGTCACCCCAGTGCAACTCATATCTGGTGTAACAGTAGTGTACATTTAAAAAAACAACACTTTTTTGACTGTGTTAAATAATAGCAGTCAGTTTTCTTCACACGTGTGCGTTTCAGTGCCTGCCTGCCAGGGCACAGTGTCAACCCAGTGCAACTCATATCTGGTGTAACAGTAGTGTACATTTAAAAAAAACAACACTTTTTTGACTGTGTTAAATAATAGTAGTCAGTTTCCTTCATATGTGTGCGTTTCAGTGCCTGCCTGCCAGGGCACAGTGTCACCCCAGTGCAACTCATATCTGGTGTAACAGTAGTGTAGATTTAAAAAAATCAACACTTTTTTGACTGTGTTAAATAATAGCAGTCAGTTTCCTTCACACGTGTGCGTTTCAGTGCCTGCCTGCCAGGGCACAGTGTCAACCCAGTGCAACTCATATCTGGTGTAACAGTAGTGTCCATTTAAAAAAAAACAACACTTTTTTGACTGTGTTAAATAATAGCAGTCAGTTTCCTTCACACGTGTGTGTTTCAGTGCCTGCCAGGGCACAGTGTCACACCAGTGCAACTCATATCTGGTGTAACAGTAGTGTACATTTAAAAAAAAAATACAATTTTGACTGTAATAGATTGAATAGCAGTTAGTTGTTTGCAAGCGTGTGTGTCAGGCCTACAGCATCTACTCTGCCAACGTCTGCCAGTGCACAGTGCCACTCATATCTGTTGTCACAGTAGCTTGCACGCATAGTACCACTAATCGAAAAAAAAATGACAGGCAGAGGCAGGCCACCCCGCAGGGGCCGTCGTGTTCGTGGTGCTGTGATTCCCTTTGGCCCTAGAATAATGCCCAGTGCTCAGAGGTCACGTACCCTGAACTCAAACAGTTCTGAGGAAATAGTTGACTGGCTAACACAGGACACCCAATCTTCTACAGCTTCCGCTCGGAACCTTGACGCACCATCCTCCTCCAGCTTAGCTTCGGGCACCTCTCAAGTTACCACTCGCCCGCCTGCCGCCACCACCAACACTAGCCCCACAGCCGCTTCACTTGATCTGTCAGAGGAGTTATTTACACATCAGTTGGAAGAAATGAGTGATAGTGATGCGCAACCATTATTGCCAGAGGATGTAGATAACAGGGATATGTCTCAGTCAGGCAGCATTACACACATGGATGTACGGTGTGATGATGATGATGTTGTACCCGCTGCTGCTTCTTTTGTTGATTTGTCAGATACAAGTGAAGCGGTTGATGATGACGATGCGTCCGTGGATGTCACGTGGGTGCCCGCTAGAAGAGGAGAAGAAGAGGGGGAAAGTTCAGAGGGGGAGACAGAGAGGAGGAGGAGACAAGTTGGAAGGAGGGGGAGGTTGTCGCAAGGAGCTAGTGGCACAGTCAGACAGCATGCATCGGCACCCGGGGTCAGCCAGACAGCACGCCAATCAACGCATGCTGTTGCCACCACCAGAATGCCGTCATTGCAGAGCTCAGCAGTGTGGCATTTTTTTTGTGTGTCTGCCTCTGACAACAGCGATGCCATTTGCAACCTGTGCCAAAAGAAACTGATTCATGGGAAGTCCAACACCCACCTAGGTACAACTGCTTTGCGAAGGCACATGATCGCACTTCACAAACACCTATGGGATCAACACATGAGTACAAGCAGCACACAAACTCAAAGCCGCCATCCTCCTCCTGGTCCAGCATCTTCAGCCACGTCAACCACTAGTGTCCTCCTTGCCCCCTCTCAACCATCCGCCACTCTGTGTCTCGCCTTGAGCAGTTCCTGCTCATCTGCCCACAGTTAGGTGTCAGTCCAGGACATGTTTGAGTGTAAGAAGCCAATGTCACAAAGTCACCCCCTTCCCCGGCATCTGACAGCTGGCTTGACTGAACTCTTAGCCCGCCAGCTTTTACCATACAAGCTGGTGAAGTCTGAGGCGTTCAAAAAATTTGTAGCTATTGTGACACTGCAGTGGAAGGTACCCGGCCGAAATTTCTTTGCACAAAAGGCAATCCCCAACCTGTACTCAATTGTGCAAAAGGAAGTAATGGCATGTCTGGCACACAGTGTTGGGGCAAGGGTCCATCTGACCACTGATACCTGGTCTGCAAAGCATGGTCAGGGCAGGTATATCACCTACACTGCGCATTGGGTAAACCTGCTGACGGCTGCCAAGCATGGAATGCGTGGCTCTGCAGAGGAGTTGGTGACACCGCCACGACTTGCAGGCAGGCCTGCTGCCAACTCCTCTACTCCTCCTACTGCATCCTCTTCCATAACCTCCTCGGCTGAGTCCTCATCTGCTGCTGCGTCTTGCTCCACATCAACGGCACCCCCCCAGCTCCCCAGGTACTATTCCACATCCCAGATACGGCAGTGTCACGCCGTCTTGGGGTTGACTTGCCTGAAAGCAGAGAGTCACACCGGACCAGCACTCCTGTCCGCCCTGAACGCACAGGTGGATCAGTGGCTGACTCCGCACCAACTGGAGATTGGCAAAGTGGTTAGTGACAACGGAAGAAATTTGGTGGCGGCATTGAATTTGGGCAAGTTGACACATGTGCCGTGCATGGCACATGTGTGTAATCTGATCATACAACGCTTTGTGCATAAGTACCCAGGCTTACAGGACGTCCTGAAGCAGGCCAGGAAGGTGTGTGGCCATTTCAGGCATTCCTACATGGCCATGGCGCACTTTTCAGATATCCAGCGGTGAAACAACATGCCAGTGAGGCGCTTGATTTGTGACAGCCCAACACATTGGAATTCAATACTCCAAATGTTTGACCGCCTGCTCCAACAAGAAAAAGCCGTTAACGACTATTTGTATGGACAGGGTGCTAGGACAGTCTCTGCGGAGCTGGTAATTTTTTTGCCACGTTACTGGATGCTCATGCGCAATTTCTGTAGGCTCATGCGTCCTTTTGAGGAGGTGACAAACCTAGTCAGTCGCACCGAAGGCACCATCAGCAACATCATACCATTTGTTTTCTTCCTGGAGCGTGCCCTGCGAAGAGTGCTGGATCACGCCGTAGATGAGCGTGAAGAGGAAGAGTTGTGGTCACCATCACCACCAGAAACAGCCTTATCAGCATCGCTTGCTGGACCTGCGGCAACGCTGGAAGAGGATTGTGAGGAAGAGGAGTCAGAGGAGGAATGTGGCTTTGAGGAGGAGGGGGAAGACCAACCACAACAGGCATCCCAGGGTGCACGTTGTCACCTATCTGGTACCCGTGGTGTTGTACGTGGCTGGGGGGAAGAAGATACATTCAGTGAGATCACTGAGGACGAGGAACGGGACATGAGTAGCTCGGCATCCAACCTTGTGCAAATGGGGTCTTTCATGCTGTCGTGCCTGTTGAGGGACCCTCATATAAAAAGGCTGAAGGAGAACGACCTGTACTGGGTGTCCACGCTACTAGACCCCGGTATAAGCATAAAGTGCCTGAAATGTTACCGAATTACCGCAAGTCGGAAAGGATGCAGCAGTTCCAAAATAAATTAAAAAGTATGCTTTACACAGCGTATAAGGGTGATGTCACAGCACAACGGGAATCTAACATGGGAAGAGGTGAAAGTAATCCTCCTCCTCCCACGACCACGCTGGCAAGGACAGGACGCTTTACAGACGTGTTGTTGATGGAGGACATGCGGAGCTTTTTAAGTCCTACGCTTCACCACAGCCCTTCGTGGTCCACCCTCAGAGAACGACTCGACCGACAGGTAGCAGACTACCTCGCCTTAACTGCAGATATCGACACTCTGAGGAGCGATGAACCCCTTGACTACTGGGTGTGCAGGCTTGACCTGTTTCCTGAGCTATCCCAATTTGTGATAGAACTTCTGGCCTGCCCCGCTTCAAGTGTCCTGTCAGAAAGGACCTTCAGTGCAGCAGGAGGTATTGTCACTGAGAAGAGAAGTCGCCTAGGTCAAAAAAGTCTAGATTACCTCACCTTTATTAAGATGAATGAGGGATGGATCCCGAAGGGACTGACAGTGGGCGATACATTAGACTAAAAAAGGCCTAATGAGATGAGCTGCCTTGGGTTAAAAATGGTCCACACGGTGCTGTATTTTATCTCTGAATGCCGGATGACTTGCGTGACTTATCCGCCACCAACTAGGGTTCAAGCCGCAATGTTTTAGGGCACTTTCTGCCTGGGAAACAAACATCAATTTTTCTGGCCGCTGCTACAGCAGCGGCTGCAACAATACCTAATTTTTCAGGCATGTGTACATGCCTAATTTTTCTGGCCTCTGGTGCTGCACTGTGGCTTCAAAAACCAAACCAAAAAAAAGGCACATAACAGGGATTAAACTGATAGGAATAGTACTACTTAACACACCACTCCTATCTGGTGGCACATTAGATTGCACGCGCAGTGCCCCAAATTTGAAGTAGGAGGTCCGACCAAGCATCTTTTTCCATCTCCCGGTTCCTAAAATCGATGCCATATACACGTCCCCTGATAGGGGACGTAACAGGGATTAAACTGATAAGAATAGTACTACTTAACACACCACTCCTATCTGGTGGCACATTAGATTGCACGTGCAGTGCCCCAAATTTGAAGTAGGAGGACCGACCAAGCATCTTTTTCCATCTCCCGGTTCCTAAAATCAATGCCATATACACGTCCCCTGATAGGGGACGTAACAGGGATTAAACTGATAAGAATAGTACTACTTAACACACCACTCCTATCTGGTGGCACAGTAGATTGCACACGCAGTGCCCCAAATTTGAAGTAGGAGGACCGACCAAGCATTTTTTTCCATCTCCCGGTTCCCAAAATCGATGCCATATTCACGTCCCCTGATAGGGGAAGTAACAGGGATTAAACTGATAAGAATAGTACTACTTAACACACCACTCCTATCTGGTGGCACATTAGATTGCACGCGCAGTGCCCCAAATTTGAAGTAGGAGGACCGACCAAGCATTTTTTTCAATCTCCCGGTTCCTAAAATCGATGCCATATACACGTCCCCTGATAGGGGACGTAACAGGGATTAAACTGATAAGAAAAGTACTACTTAACACACCCCTCCTATCTGGTCGCACATTAGATTGCACGCGCAGTGCCCCATATTTGAAGTAGGAGGACCGACCAAGCATCTTTTTCCATCTCCCGGTTCCTAAAATCGATGCAATATACACGTCCCCTGATAGCGGACGTAACAGGGATTAAACTGATAAGAATAGTACTACTTAACACACCACTCCTATCTGGTGGCACATTAGATTGCACGTGCAGTGCCCCAAATTTGAAGTAGGAGGACCGACCAAGCATCTTTTTCCATCTCCCGGTTCCTAAAATCGATGCCATATACACGTCCCCTGATAGGGGACGTAACAGGGATTAAACTGATAAGAATAGTACTACTTAACACACCCCTCCTATCTGGTGGCACATTAGATTTCACACGCAGTGCCCCAAATTGGAAGTAGGAGGACCGACCAAGCATCTTTTTCCATCTCCCGGTTCCTAAAATCGATGCCATATACACGTCCCCTGATAGGGGACGTAACAGGGATTAAACTGATAAGAATAGTACTACTTAACACACCACTCCTATCTGGTGGCACATTAGATTGCATGCGCAGTGCCCCAAATTTGAAGTAGGAGGACCGACCAAGCATTTTTTTCCATCTCCCAGTTCCTAAAATCGATGCCATATACACGTTCCCTGATAGGGGACGTAACAGGGATTAAACTGATAAGAAAAGTACTACTTAACACACCCCTCCTATCTGGTCGCACATTAGATTGCACGCGCAGTGCCCCAAATTTGAAGTAGGAGGACCGACCAAGCATCTTTTTCCATCTCCCGGTTCCTAAAATCGATGCCAAATACACGCCCCCTGATAGGGGACGTAACAGGGATTAAACTGATAAGAATAGTACTACTTTTTAACACTCCAGACTAGTGAGCTGTCTTAAGATGGAAGATGACATTTTCACATGGAGAGAAAAAACTCTCAAAGATATAGTAGAGAATGAGGAAAGAATAAAAGTAAGCCCCTATCTGAATATCACTGAAATAATGTTTGAATTAGAAAAACTTATGACGACTGAATTAAAGCAAAAAATGGAACTAAAGTTTCTTGATAAATATATTAGTTTAGGGATTGCACCAAGAGGATTAAGGTTGAGAAAAAATTGCACTTTTGAATTAAAAGATAAATTCCAAAAGGAATGGGATGAGACATTAAAAAATGCATCCACAACACTATTACAAATTTTAAAGAGATCACGAGAAGATTCACTTGACATAGTTGAGAAGAACATAATCACCATAAAAAATAAATTAAGTAATGAAAAAGAAAATGTTGACTTTAAAAATTCACAGATAGACATTATGAAAAAATTGGACAATTTAAGTATGGAATTACAGGAGGTTAAAATAAGAAAATTAAAGAGGGATAAGGAAGATTATAATGAAGTTGCAAACAGAGAAGAGGAGAAAATAAATAATAGGGAAGAGAGACAGAAAAATCAAAATTTTGAGGGTAACACAGGTAATTACAAACACAATGCACATGCCATAAGGGAAAATTATTCCAATTCCCCTTATCACCAATCCAAGTCATATCAATACAATGATCAAAATCAAGAAAATAGGACACCATATGACAGAACTCCAAAAAGGATAAACTATAGGGAAACTACTGAATTCAGACCTCAACAATATAAATCAAACTACAGAACAAACTATTATAGACCTAGGGGACCACAATACATGACAAATACAAATAGAAACCCACCTGAACACCCAAGCTATAATGACTATAGAAGACCCCATACAAATCGTAACTTTTTTGAGAACCATAACTATAACCACTATAGAAGACAGGATGATTATTATGAAGAGCATAACCAACCAAGGGGCCACATAGCATATAGTTATTGGCCAAATGACAATAAACCAAGATGCCAGGGGTACAACAACCGTAATAGAGATTGGGAATATAGAAATAATAGAGAACATAATTACAACACACGAATACAAACAGAACCTGAAAAAGAATGGAGAATAGACACCACGAATAGATTTACACTATTAGAAGAGAAAGAACAACAAAAAAACATGAATTATTTTTTAGAGATGAGCCCACAAAGACCCAGCACTTCAAAACAAACAGAACATTCAAAAGACCCACCAGTGGGAATGAGAAAAAGAATAAGAGAGGATGTAGAGGAGGAAAAAGAAAAAGACAGGGAAATAAAAAGAGTGAAATAAAAATACAACAAAAAAGTGGCATTTTCAATATTAGTAAAAAAACTTTAACCACAGAGGAAGAAAGAGTGTTAAACTTAGGCCTTAGCTATGCTCCCTCTACGAGATTAAACAAATTCAACACACACATACATGTGAGCCAGTTTGTAAGGAAGTTAACCTTGAAAAAATATTTCCTACGGGATCCAATAGAGAGAAATTGGCAACAACCAAAAGAGACACCCACCATATCGCCTATGGCCTCAAATAGTAACATAGTAATACCACAAGTAATTCATTCAAAAATGAAACCGAAATCCACTTTTTATCCGACAAATGAAAAAGGAAGGAATATTGAATTATTCGAAAAATTGGTTCAGGAAGATATTAAGAAAATAAAAACTAACAATAAGATACCAAAAAATTTAACTTACAAAGAAAGAAAAGTTCTTAAAGAATTGCAAAATGATACCAGCATAGTAATTAAACCGGCAGATAAAGGGGGTGGGGTTGTAATCATGGACAGAGATAAATATATAGAAGAAGCACAGAGATTACTTAATGAAGGGGATACATATCAGGAACTAAAACTAAATCCAACCAAGAAATTTCTGGGTGAACTAACCAAATTATTAGAGGATGCAAGAGAAAAACAAATTATAAATAAAAAAGAATTTGATTTTCTATTTACAAAATTTCCAAAAATACCAATTCTATATTTCTTACCAAAGATTCATAAAAATCTAAATAATCCCCCCGGTAGACCCATAATATCGGGTATTAACTCCCTCACCTCCAACCTCTCGAAATACATAGATGGATACCTACAGGGCTATGTTAAAAAATTACCCTCTTACCTAAAGGATACCACTGACATCTTGAAAAAATTAGAGGTAATTAAGTGGGAATCACACTACACATTAGTGACATGCGATGTTTCGTCGCTTTACACCAATATAAGTCATGATTTGGGACTGATGGCAATCTCAAATACCCTAGATAGGGACAACAAACTATGTATGGAACAAAAGAAATTCATAGAGGATGGAATAAAATTCATCCTAGGCCATAATTATTTCTCATTTGAGGACAAATTTTACATTCAAAAGAAGGGAACAGCTATGGGCACAAGATTCGCACCCAGCTATGCCAATCTCTTTATGGGATATTGGGAGGAAGGTTTCTTCCCTAGGCATAGTCTGGGCGCGGATCTTGTGCTCTATAGCAGATACATAGATGACCTGTTCTTTATATGGGGGGGTAGTGAAACTGATCTAAACACTATTCTGACAGATATGAATAAAAATGAAATGGGACTATCCTTTACCAGTAACTATAGCAAAAGCCAAATCACCTTCTTGGACTTAGATATCGAAATTGTAGAAAACCAATTAATAACCAAAACACATTTTAAAAAGGTGGATGCCAATAATCTAATCCATTATAACAGCTGCCACATGAAAAAGTGGAAAGACAATGTCCCTAAAGGGCAATATTTAAGAATTAAACGGAATTGCTCAAGAATGACAGATTATCAGGATCAAATAAAGATCTTAGAAAGGAAATTCTTAGAAAGAGAATATAGTCCAGAAGTAATCAATGAAGCTAAACAAGAGGTAGATAAGAAAGTAAGGAGGGACCTCTTAGAATATAAAACAAAAGATATCAAAGAAAATCGAGATGAAATTAATGTGCCCTTTATAACTGAGTTCAGTCATGACAACCTAAACATCCAAAGAGTTTTAAAAAAACATTGGCACTTAGTACAAACTGATCCCATCATAGGGGGAAAAGTGGGGGAAAACCCAAAAATAATATATAGGAAAGCACAGAATTTGAAGAGCCTACTAGCTCCCAGTCAATTGAAAAGCATAAAGAAGAAAGACACTCAAAGGTGCCTAGACGGAAATCCTTTAAATGGTTTTTTCCCCTGTTTTAGATGCCGGGCCTGTAAATTTAGTAGTAAACAAAAGATTTTAAAATCAAAAAGTGGAAACTTTACTTTCAAAATAAGAGACACAATTAGATGTCAAGATAAAGGCGTTATTTACGCCATTCAATGTTCATGTAAAAAAATTTACATAGGAGAAACAACCAGAATGCTCCGTGAAAGGATAAGGGAGCACCTCTCTTGCATAGATAGGGGTAACCTTGACCCTTATATCTATCGCCACTTTAGGGAAGTACACAACAACAACCTTAAAGATTTTAAATATTGGGGAATTAAAAAAGTTCACCCTGACTGGAGAGGGGGAAACTGGGAAAATAAACTCCTAAAGGCAGAAGCTGAAATTATATACCTAATGAATACCCTCCAACCTGGAGGCTTGAACTCTGAGATAGACATTTCCCCCTTCTTATAAAAGTCTCTTACAATATGCGAACATTTTCCAGGTTAAATCAGCCACTTATATAGAAAATACTCACATACATTAAATAAGCAATAACATTTCAATTTATCTTGGGCAAAGATAGTACAAGCCCTATATAAATTCATTTTTCTAGTAATTAAAAAGGAATTTTTATCCCCCTAAAATAAATAAATTAATTGAATAAGCCATATTTTTACCCACTAGCAATAACTCTAGTTATGGGATTGATAATTTCTGATTTAATTGTACATCCATTTTTAAATTGTTAATTTATAAATTGTTGAACTTACTATCCTTTGTTGAAAAGGAATATGTATATATCGTTAATTTTTACCCACTAACAATAATTCTAGATATGGGAATGATGATTCTGATTCTTATATTTTCGTTTCGTCCATTTTTAAATTGTTACAAATTTATAAATTGTTGAACTTACTATCCTTTGTTGAAAAGGAATATGTATATATCGTTAATTTTTACCCACTAACAATAATTCTAGATATGGGAATGATGATTCTGATTCTTATATTTTCGTTTCGTCCATTTTTAAATTGTTACAAATGTATAAATTGTTGAACTTACTATCCTTTGTTGAAAAGGAATATGTATATATCGTTAACATTTACCCACTAACAATAATTCTAGATATGGGAATGATGATTCTGATTCTTATATTTTCGTTTCGTCCATTTTTAAATTGTTACAAATTTATAAATTGTTGAACTTACTATCCTTTGTTGAAAAGGAATATATATATATCATTAATCTTTACCCACTTACAATAATTCTAGATATGGGAATGGTAATTCTGATTCTTATATTTTCGTTTCAGTTTAGGTAATTTTAAGTTTGCACGATCTAAATGTATATTATCTAATAAAGGCACTTTAGAATTGAAATATATAAGTTGAATTGTGTGAATGCTAATAAAGCAGAAATGATAAGTTCTCTTCCTTGTGTATCATGTAACTAAATAACAACACAGAAACAATCATTACCAACTTAAATAAAGTCCACCTTTACATTGGAAGCCACACAGGTGTTGATAGAAATCAAAAGGAAATGAAGGAACCAATCAAAACACATTCATACCTTTAAAAAGCCAGAAGCTAGCAGGATAAGCATTCTTGATAAAGCCCAGAAGGGTGAAACGCGTTGAATGGGACCTGCTACACTCTACTAAACTTCATTTACTACTGTCACAAAGCTGTGTGACCCTGCAACTTTAAACTTTTCTCCTGACCCTGCAAGTTAAAATCTACCTTTGGTAACTTCAGGGAATACGGTGTTACTGCTAAACACTGACCAAAGATTTCTTCAAACCTTAAGAAGTCTGAGGGAACCCAGATGAAAACAATATTTGGGCTATAAGAAGAAAGGAAAACAAAAAAAAAAAAAGAATAACTACATCACCAGAACGGATCATCACCCCTGACCTCTGAATCAAAGAGAAGGTCAGGTGACTTATCAGAAGCACCAGGAACAAACAGTCTGTGAATCCCTCACAGTGAAGATAATCAGCGGTTGCAACCAGGACAGATTAAGGTACCTCTACACTTATTTGCACTACGTTTTTTAAAACACGCAAACTGAACTTTAAAGACATCAAGGTATTCATCTGTTAAATTAACCATTTCCATTAACCACGATTGCTTTGGCACCTAAATCAGAATATTGGCTGTTTTTTGCCTTTTTAACTATCCAGCACACCTGAGCCAATTATATGTCCAAGGAAAGTAACTGTGTAACTTTATAACTGAATTTGTTACTGAAGAACTGTAAAGCTATTAGGATTGATACATTTGTGCCTTTTAAATATTTAATTCACCATTTATCTTAGAAATTTGTTGCTTGCCATATGTTATCTATAGAATTAATTCCTTTATACCTGAAATTCTAGGATTATATAGTTCTAGTCTGTTTTTATAAGTGTTGTATAAGGGAGACGTCCCTTTATTAATTAGGAAAAGTATTTGCTGTTGTTTTTATGTGTTATAAGAATTTTTAAATAAAATAGATTGTATAAAACATAAATTAGATTGGTATCATCATTTCCTAGCTTTTTTTAGCGCTGCTAAATAAACCCCATTTTTTCTTCTTATCCACCATTTAGTTCTCTTTGAGGGAAGAACTTTTTTAGCAGCAGGAATCCACCTTTAGGCGCTCCTATCACACTACACATAAGAATAGTACTACTTAACACACCACTCCTATCTGGTGGCACATTAGATTGCACGCGCAGTGCCCCAAATTTGAAGTAGGAGGACCGACCAAGCATCTTTTTCCATCTCCCGGTTCCTAAAATCGATGCCATATACACGTCCCCTGATAAGGGACGTAACAGGGATTAAACTGATAGGAATAGTACTACTTAACACACCTTATAATAATGCAGAGAGAGGCAACGCAGAGAGAGGAGTCTGAAGAAGAGGAGTCAGAGGAGGAAGGTGGCTTTGAGGAGGTGGAAGACCAAACACCGCAGGCGTCCCAGGGGGCTTGTTGTCACCTTTCGGGGACCCTTGGTGTTGTACGTGGCTGGGTGGAGGAAGAGACCTTCAATGACATCAGTGAGGACAAGGAACGGGACATGGCTAGCTTGGTATCCAACCTTGTGCAAATGGGGAGTTTGCGGTTGTGCAAATGGACTATTTGCGGTTGTTTGCGGTGCGTTAAACGGGGAGTTTGGTCTGTCACTGTGAAGCGGGCGTAACCATTACACTACCTGATCGATACAACATCATACCTGATGTTTTAAAGCACGTTATTCCAAACAATTTAGGAATGTTAGGTGATTTATGCCCTTTATGGATTAAAGCCAGACTCTGCATCAACTATGTAATTTTCCATGGGAGTTTTGCCATGGATCCCCCTCCGGCATGCCACAGTCCAGGTGTTAGTCCCCTTGAAACAACTTTTCCATCACTATTGTGGCCAGAAAGAGTCCCTGTGGTTTTTAAAGTTTGCCTGCCTATTGAAGTCTATGGCGGTTCGCCCGGTTCGCTCGTTCGCGAACTTTTGCGGAAGTTCGCGTTCGCCGTTCGCAAACCCAAATTTTTATGTTTGCGACATCACTATTTGTTTGTTCTAAACATTTAATTTAAAATCATATTAAAGGTATGATATTTATATTCATTTGTTAAATTTAAGTGCTTTTAAATGTTTCTGTATTTAATATATGAATATTACATTCAAGAGACCAAAATGTAACATTTGTTTTTAATAAATAATATTTGGTTGATCAAAACATAGTGCTAGATCACAAGTTGAGCACAATTTTTTTAGCACCTTTGAGCACTAACACTGCTCTCTGTAAATCAGTAGCGCTATGTTTGCAGAGGTATTACAAGTTAATGCAAAAAGTTATTGCTCAAGCGAAAGACTCAATGTGTGTTATCCTAAGTGCAACCTTGTGCTAAGAATAGAGCAAAATTGGGTATTGCAAGTGTATGGTAAAAAAAGGTTTACAAATCTTAACGCACTTTATACTTTGAATAGATAGTGTAGGGTGCGCTATTATCGCCCAAATTACAAGTGGAGAGGTCTGACCTCTGGTTAATTTTCAGAGTGCAAAATTGCTGCTGCAAGCTCGTGGTAGCAATAACCAGACACTTGTCATAGTGGGTTATTTATCGCATTCCTGTAAACAGGTGAATTTGCCAATTTGCCAATAAATTAGCACTCCACTTGTAATCTAGCCCTTATTGCAATAAAAAAAAAGCTAGCTAAATTTTTTTTAAAAAAGCATAGTTTTAAAATTTGTGAAACTCCACTATTTGACTCTCAGCTTAGCGTACGTTCAGGTTAGCAAACCTTAGGCTGAGTGGCCCTTGTTTTAGTGCTCGAGCAATAGACTAAATTAGAAACATAGAAACATAGATATTGACGGCAGATAAGAGCCATAGGCCCAGCAAGTCTGCCCGATATTACCTAACAGTATAAACTTATCTAGTTTGTAGGATAGCGTTATGCTTGTCCCATGCATTTTTAAAGTCCCCCACAGTGTTTGTCACTACTACCTCTTGAGGAAGTTTATTCCATAAATCAATCACTCTTTCTGTAAAGAAGTGCTTCCTCAAATTACTCCTGAATCTGCTACCCTTCAGCTTGAAATCATGACCCCTTGTTTTTGAATTCTCCATTTTATGTAAATACCTACAGCCTCAGTTTTACTAAGCCTTTTAATGTACTTGAAAGTTGCTATCATATCACCTCTTCCCCTTCTCTCATCTAAGCTATACATATTTAGGTCATTGAGCCTATCCTGGTAAGTTTTATTTTTTAGACCATGTACCATTTTGGTAGCCCTCCTTTGCACAGATTCAAGTTTGTTAATATCCTTCTGAAGATATGGCCTCCAGAACTGCACACAATACTCAAGAAGAGGCCTAACTAATGATGTATAAAGTGGCATAAGAACCTTACTATTTCTGCTGAAAATAAATCTACCAATACATCCAAGCATTCTGCTAGCCTTACTCGCTGCATTACTACATTGTTCACTAAGTTTTAAATCATCTGAAATAATAATTCCCAAGTCCTGTTCCTCATCTGTAACAGTCAGTAAAGTGTCATTGTGTCTGTAATTAACATTTGGATTTTTCTTCCCTAAATGCATTATTTTACACTTTGCTGTGTTAAACGTTAGATCCCAGTCGTTTGTCCAATCCTCCAATTGTTGTAAATCACCTCTCATTTTGTCTACCCCCACTGGAACAGCCACTCTGTTACAAATTTTTGTATCATCTGTAAACAGCCATACTTTCCCCTGTAGCCCTTTGCTGATATCACAGATAAATATGTTAAACAAAACAGGCCCCAGAACTGACCCCTGAGGAACACCACTAGTAACAGCCCCCTCTGCTGAATGAACTCCATTTACTAAGACACTTTGTTTCCTGTCCTTAAGCCAGCATTCCACCCAGTTCACAATTTTTGAATCTAGACCAAGGAGATACAGTTTATGAATTAGTTTATTGTGTGGGACGGTGTCAAATGCTTTGCTGAAATCTAGATATGCTATATCAATTGCTCCCCCCTTGTCTAATACTTGTGTTACATAATCAAAGAAGTCAATTAGATTAGTCTGACATGATCTCCCTGAAGTAAAACCATGCTTATTTTGGTCCTCTAAGTTGTTTGTCTTTATGTAAGTCATAATTCTTTCTTTTAAGAGGCTTACTATTAATTTCCCTACTACTGAAGTTAAACTAACTGGCCTGTAGTTACCAGGGGCGCGATCCGATATAGATTGTAGTTTTCGGCGCAAGCGAGGTAACCCGCGTCGCCCGCAGTTTCAGCTCGCAACTCGAGCTATCCAATATTCACCGCCGTCAGATGCTAAACTGGCGTAAGTCAGAAAAACCGACGAGCAGGCAAAATGTGCGCAAATACACCTTTTAGTCGTCGCAAGTACTTGCGCCTGTATTTTGTTCACGTAAAGTCTCAATAAAGTGTAGTTTTATGCAAATTAGCCTACGACTCGTAAAAAATAACGCCAGTTCTAAGAGATGCGCCACGTAATGACGAGATTCAAAAATCATACTTAAACACCTGCGCAGCCGCCATTTCTTTAGTGTGTTTGGTTGGTTCTTGGAGCTACAGCACACTACAGCGAGTATAGAGATTAGTGGTAAGAGTAGTGAGAAAGGAGCATTTCATCAAGTTAGTTAGGTCGGATTGTTGGATTGTTAAGCCAGTACATTTACTTACACTTTTTTTCATATTGCACACATTTTGCATACACACATATACAAAATACACAACACTTTTTTTTGATAACACCCAACACTTTTTATTTATCTTTTACAGTTTGAAAGGCTGAGTGTCTGGTTGTGATTGTGTGTGATTGAAGTGGGAGTGAGTGTGAGTGTGTGAGTGTGTGTAGTGTGAGGATGTCAGGGAGAGCTAGGGCTGGGGGGAGGAGGGAAGGGGAGTCGCAGGGAGAGGATTATGGACAGGAGGAGCAGCAGGGTCCCCGTCAGGGAGTGAGCGGAGTGGGGAGAGGGAGAGCCAGAAGGGAGGATGGGAGTGGGGTTGCCCCAAGGCCAGGCACACTGAGAAGAGGGATAGAGGGTGCACATGGGGATAGAAGGGGGGAGGAGGGAGAGGATAGGGAGGAACCCACACCAGGGACATCCCAGGGAGGGAGCCAGGCAGCCCAGGACGAGGAGCGTATGAGTTGTCCGAATTTCAGTTTTGCCGAAAACCTCGCTCTAGTCCAGGCTGTCCTGGAGAACCATAATGCCCTCTTTGGACAAGAGAAGGGCAAAGGAGTTGCCCGTAGGTGTAAAGATGCTTGGCAGAAGGTGGTGGAGGCCGTCAATGGTGTGTCCCAACAGAGGAGGAATGTGGACGGCCTAAAGAAAAGGTGGAATGATTGCAAGAGGAGAGTCAAGGAGAGGATGGGCCAGGAAGCAATGTCCCAGAGGGCAACAGGAGGTGGGCCTCACTATGAGGCGGAATACAATGAGTGGCAGGAGCTCATTCGTAGGTCCCTGAGCCTCACAGCAGTCCGTGGACTTCCAGGGGCTCGTGACTCAGGGACTGCAACATCAGCACAGCATGCTGGTGAGTAACATCCCACACACTAGTATTATATGTATTTGAGTTATAACATCCTATATTGTCACACATTCATGTACACAATGAGGATCATGGTATTTTGATTACTAACAACTAAATATACAATGAGATTTAACATTAAAGGGACATGAAACACAAATAATTTATTTCATTATTCAGATAGAGAATACAGTTTTAAACAACATCCAAATTTACTTCCATTATCTATTTTTAATTATTATTTTGATAATCTTAGTTTATTAAATATCAATGCACATGGGTGAGGCAATCACACGAGGCATTGATGTACAGCCACCAATCAGCAGCTTCTGAGCCTATCTAGAAATGCATTTCAGCTAAGAATATCAAGATAATGAAGCATATTAGCTACTGGAAGTAAATTACAAGTTTTTTAAAATTCCATGCTTGGCTAGCTGAATCATGAAATAATAAATATGGTTTGCATGTCCATTTAATGCTACTTAACACATTGAAAATCATGATATGAGGTAGAATAGTGAAATACTAACATGTCTCAGAGTAACACAGGCCACAAGCCACATGTAGACCTTTCAGTAAATGGACACCATAGTCATCACAACCATAGTGTCACTTAAAGAACACATTTTCTCCATCACTGACATGTACACAGAACTATTGTATGAAACACATACATGTATAATTTGCATATTACAAACCCTCATATCACAAATCTCAATGTGCACATGCATGTTATAGAGTTTGACATGAGAATGTGGATAGGCCCTAGCATGTAAATTGTATGCCCACATGGATAGATATCTGACTGTACTAATCCCTCTCATCATTTGACTCCTCCACAGAACCTCCAGTCACCAGGGTGCCTACGCCCATAAATCCCCCAACACCGGTTCAAACTATATGTCCACCTCAACCACCGGTACAGATAATACAGCAGGAGTATGATAACAAATACCAAAGTATCACAAAAAGAAAATGGATGAAATAAATGTGATCAGATAAAAAAGGCCCAAAAAGGTGTGAATAAATATACGTGGTGCCACTCACGTATAATCAACCTAAATAAATAAAGTTCATATAAGGATATGTGTACTTTTCCCGGCACTCTTCAATCTTCTGTGTGGTCTCTCTTGATCCTCATAAAAAAGAAGAAATATGCCACATAGCGTAATTCTGTAATTTTGTTGCAATATAAAACTTGTGTCTGTGCAAATGGTTACTCACATGCGGTAGAGCTATAACCAAGCTCAGGTAGAAGCGCACACCCTCTTTTATACTGTTGGGTAAAACAGATTCTTGTTCTTGTCGTTCAGATAAATGAATTTATTAAAACATCATAAAATATATATATAAAATAGCGTCACCAGACCTGCTAACAACACCTTCTATAATAAGTATAGGCAATACAGTGTAGTAATTGCTCAATGTGAGCTTAACAGAGTACTAGAGACCGTGGTAAGGAGTGTAGAAACTGAACCACACAACCTCCCCCAGAAAGACCAGTAACTGTTGCTCTCCTTATTGGTGTGCAGGTATTTAGGAAGGCGCCAAGGAACGAGAAATCCAACGTACGTTTCGCATTAAGCTTTATCAAGGATAATAATTTATCCTTGATAAAGCTTAATGCGAAACGTACGTTGGATTTCTCGTTCCTTGGCGCCTTCCTAAATACCTGCACACCAATAAGGAGAGCAACAGTTACTGGTCTTTCTGGGGGAGGTTGTGTGGTTCAGTTTCTACACTCCTTACCACGGTCTCTAGTACTCTGTTAAGCTCACATTGAGCAATTACTACACTGTATTGCCTATACTTATTATAGAAGGTGTTGTTAGCAGGTCTGGTGACGCTATTTTATATATATATTTTATGATGTTTTAATAAATTCATTTATCTGAACGACAAGAACAAGAATCTGTTTTACCCAACAGTATAAAAGAGGGTGTGCGCTTCTACCTGAGCTTGGTTATAGCTCTACCGCATGTGAGTAACCATTTGCACAGACACAAGTTTTATATTGCAACAAAATTACAGAATTACGCTATGTGGCATATTTCTTCTTTTTTATGAGGATCAAGAGAGACCACACAGAAGATTGAAGAGTGCCGGGAAAAGTACACATATCCTTATATGAACAGCAGGAGTATGCCAGGCATGACATGGCTTGGACTGCCTCAATAGAGAATCCACATATCATGCCGCCTGCATTAGAGGAGGATACCTGGCAGGAGCCCTGGCACGAGGAATATTCCTTTGGCTTGGAGGGGGAGCCCCGCCAGCCCCGAAGGGTAGATGTATTTACCCCCCCCAAGAATATCATGGCACTACAGGAGTATACCAGCAGGCTGAGTGGATGCACACCAGCGGCCATTGGGACTATCGGTCCATCCCGACATCTGGACCATCATCATCAGTTGGAAGGGCTCCACCAACTGTAATCCATCGCCCTGCACCTCCAGCTCATCTTCCTGTGACTGCACCTCCAGCTGAGATATCTGTTCCTGCACCTCCAGCTGAGGTTTTTGTTCCGGCACCTCCAACTGAGGTTGTTGTTCCGGCACCTCCAACTGAAGTTGTTGTTCCGGCACCTCCAACTGAGGTTGTTGTTCCGGCACCTCCAGCTGAGATTCCTGTGCCTGCACCTCCAGCTGAGGAACATGTAATTGAAACAGTGCCTATTGTCCCTGCTGCTGAAGAGCCCATGGATCAATTGAGTTCCGCCATGGGTGACGAATATATCTCACTACAGAGGAGGCAAACATTGACCTGTGAGACTCTAACGGCAACGTGTCAAAGAATGCAGAGGGAACAACACAGGTTCCATAGGAGCCAACAGCGTTTGCAACAGAGATCAAATGAGCTGCAAAGGGACATGGCAGCATCTGTAACAGCTATGGTCCAAAACCAAAACCAAATGCTGCGAGTCATATCGGACATGCAAATACAGAGTGACCAAAGATGGAGGGAACAGAACCAACTGTTGGGGGTTTTGGTGGAGCATTTCACCCAACAGTAGGACATGGCATCAAGTATCTCCTCTGTGACCAGCACTCCTACTGGATCCACACAACCCAGGAGAGGCAGAAGACCCACTCCAGGCCCCTCATCTAAGAGGCCTAAAAAAAAAAAATATTATTCTATTTCATTGAAAATCGTGTCCTCTGTTATTTACTATCTAATTGTCATCCACATCCATGTGTGGTGTGTTTTAGTACAGTAATATTGGTAAAACATATAATAATACCTGTGTTGAAATGGACCAAAAAGGTATTATTATAATGTTTATGACATATTCCTGCTCAATAAACAACATCACATGGTTGTGTCTCAACGGTACATATAGTAATATTAACTTCTAAGATGTACATCAAGGTTTCTCACATCCAATATAAATTGACACGTTGGTATATATAACTAATAATGTATTTAAAGAAGGTGTGAACATAAGGTATAAATATCCATTATCCTCATTCTTAATGATAGTGAACTAAACATGAATGAAACAAATTATAAATATACAGTAATTAGGGTTGTTAAAGGGACATGAAAGCAAATATTTTTACTTCATGATTTTGAAGGAGAAGATAATTCCAAAAAGAAATTATAATTTCATTCTATTATTTATGTTGCTTCATTCTATTGATATTCTTTGCTGAAAACCATATCGAGATATGCTTGGTAGCTGATGATTATTAGCTGTATATAGATGCCTCCTGCGATTTCTTCACTGTGTGCATTGCTATGTCTTCATTAAAGTATATCTAAATAAATAATGAAAATAGGTAATTGATTTAAATTATAAGGTTTTTACAAATTATCTTCTCTATCCTTAATCATGAAACAATATGTTTGGGTATAGTGTCCCTTTAAGGGAAGGGGGTTGGGATGTAGTAGTTTCACTTACATGCAGTGGAAATCCAAAGTTTTAAATTCTGCAAGACATGATATATACACATGCAATGGTTGGTGAGGTACTGTCAAACATCATAATACATGTGAATGTTACGTTTTACTGTACTTATGAATAAGTAACTTACAGGTGAAGTATTCCCGGATGACATAATCCCTCACTTCATTCCCCCTCAGTGTCCCCCTGTCCACATCCTCAAGTACAGGAACCAGCTGCTGCTGCTGCTCTGGGTCAATGTCCCCCAACAAACGTGTGTCCACAGCAATGTTGTGTAGAATACAGCAAGCATTGACAATGGAACACACTTTGTTGGGGTTATACTGTAGTGCTCCGCCTGTAACATCCAGACACCTGAACCTGGTTTTTAATAGGCCAAAGCTCCTTTCAATGACATTCCTTGTTCTTATGTGTGCCTCCTGGTACCTGAGTTGTGGCTCCGTAATGGGGTGCACCAAGGGGGTTAATAGCCATGGTCTGCAGCCGTACCCTGCGTCACCTGTCATGTAACATATGTGTTTGGATTACTACAGGTACATCATGTGCTTTAAAGGGACACAACATGAATCACATATAAAAGATAGATTTAATAAAAACATTAATGGAAGTAATCAGGATAGTTAATTAAAATTAAAAGGCCTATCTGAATAATGGAAGTGCAATTTATACTAGACTGTCCATTTAATAAGAACCTGCAATTGTTAGCAGCTTGATAATTAACTTCGATTAGATCATTTTCTCCATTCTATAGATAACTTTTGATGACAAGCATATTAGATATGCTCAATAGCTGCTGATTGGTGGCTGCACATAGAAGCCTCATATGATTGGCTCATATATGTGAATTAGAAATTTAAATAAATAAGATATATAAAGAATGAATAAAATGATATAAGAGAAGTGAATTGTAATGCTGTTTAACATTGTATTCTCTATCTGAAACATGAGATGAAAATATGTGTTTAGTGTCCCTTTATTAGAAATATACAGACAGAATGAAGGTACTCACCAAGCAGCCATCCTCCCGAAAGTGTTCCATTTTCAAACATATTGAATAAGGAGGTCTGGCGCAGGATGTAGGAATCATGTGCACTCCCTGGGAAGCCTGCATACACATGTAAGAATTTCAGATTGGTATCGCAGACCATCTGGCAATTCAATGAGTGAAACCCTTTCCTGTTAATATAGAGGATTGTCTCCTCATGTGGGGCCACAATACGCACATGTGTGCAATCAATTGCCCCCATGACATTAGGAATACCCCTCAGTCGATAGAAGCCTTGTTTAAGACGGTTCCATTCCTGGGGGGTATGGGGGAAATGAATGTATCGTTGTGTCTGGTTATCTAGAGAAGTCAGAACCTCCCCTAGAATCCTGGAGAAGGTAGACTGCGCTAGGCCAGACACAAGCCCCTCTGTTGACTGGTATGAGCCAGTTGCCAGGAAGTGTACAACACACAACAGCTTCTGCATACCAGTCAGAGCTCGGTTCCTATACGCTTGAGGGTCAATTTCATCCTTCAAGACCTCATATAGATTAATGAGGCTTGCAGATGTCAAGCGATATTTTTCCCTGACCTCCACTTCTGTCATCCCAAACAGGGTGACCCTAACCCTGTGTACCCTTGGTGCTCTTCCCCTCTGCTGATGCCTTCGTCTTATAGGCCCTGCTGGCCTATGGGCAGCTGCAGCAACAGCAGCATGGGGAGCACCAGGAACAGGGACAACAGCAGGAGGAGCAGGGAGGGCAGCAGCAGCAGCTGGAGCAGGGACAGCTACAGCACCATGACCAGGGACCTCAGCAGCAGGGATACCATCCAAAACAGGGGCTTGTAGGGGTTCCAGCACCCCTTGTGCCCCACGACGCTGTCTGACTCTAAATGCAATATACTGCAAGGGAAACATGGTGGCTAATGAGGGTGTGCATTTGCAGGTGTTTTAAGGCTGCAGGTGAGAGGTTGTGCTGTTTGTGATTGGTTTGACACACTTGCAGGGGCAGGAATAATAAATGCTTTTAAGAGGTTAACTATTTGTGAACAAGCTGCTGCTATGTATATTGTTAAGCATGCATTTGTTAGGCCTTCTGAGAGTTACGTTGGTTTCTAAGTCAGTGCAAGGGTACCTGCGCCTTCAATTTGTGGCGAGCTGAGAATGGAATAGATTTTGTAAAATCTGCGCGCGTAAGTCCTTACGCCGTATATTGGATAGCAAATTGCGCGTGTTTTGTATGTCAGTCTATGGGCCAAAAAACTACGGGCGACGCCAGAAATCTACGCGCGTAACTTCTAGCTTACGCCGTATATAGGATACCAAATCCGCGCAATTATTGGCGTCGCCGGCTTTTGCGGGCGACGATTTTTATCGGATGGACCCCCTGATTCTTCTCTACTGCCCTTTTTATGAAGAGGTATTACATTTGCTATTCTCCAATCATCTGGGACAGCTCCTGTTATTAGTGACTGAATAAACAGATCAGTTAATGGGACAGTTAGAACTGATCGAAGTTCTTTTAAAACCCTTGGATGAATATTATCAGGACCCACTGCCTTTTTAACATTTATTTTTGATAATGCTAACAAAACCTCATCCTCTGCAAAAAGATTACTGTTAAGCTTGTTTCTATATTCTGTAGCATCCCTTAAAGGGACAGTCAACACCAGAATTATTGTTGTTTAAAAAGATAGATAATCCCTTTATTACCCATTCCCCAGTTTTGCAAAACCAACAATGTTTTATTAATATACTTTCTACTTCTGTGACTAACTTGTATCTAAGCATCTTCTGACCTCCCCTAATCACATGACTTTTAGTTATTATCTATTGACTTGCATTTTAGCGAATTAGTGCATGTCTGCCACTAGCCACGAGCGTGATCACAATGCTATCTATATGTTCTACATGAGCTTGCTCTCCCCTGCTGTGGAAAGTAAATAAAATAGAGGCGGCCTTCAAGGGCTTAGAAATTATCATATGTGCCTTCCTAGGTTTGCTTTCAACTAGAATACCAAGAGAACAAAGCAAAACTGTTGATAAAAGTAAATTGGAAAGTTGTTTAAAATTACATGCCTTATTTGAAAAATGAAAGTTTTTTTTGGACTTGACTGTCCCTTTAATGTAGACATTCTATCTTCACAATCTTTTTGTGAAAACAGAACAGAAGTAATCATTGAGACAGTCTGCAATTTGCTTATCTCCTTGTATTATTCTACCATCAACTGATTTCAATTTTACTATTCCTACCTTATTTTTTCTTCTTTCACTGATATATCTAAAGAATGTTTTGTCCCCATGTTTTACTGACTGTGCTATCTTCTCTTCTGCATGAGCTTTAACCTTCCTAATTAACTGTTCAGTCTTTTTTTGTTGGAGTCTCCATATTTTCATATCATCATCTGCTTGTGTGTGTCTGTAATTTTTATAAGCTATCTTTTTTGTCTTTACAGCATGTGCTACTTCTTTGGAAAACCAATTTGGTTTCCGCTTTCTTTTACTTTTACAGACATGTCTAATACAGTGTGCGGTTGCATCTAAAATGGCACCATTAGTTTTACAACACGCCCCCATAAGAGTCTATTATGTAAAGGATTTTGCGCACCAGTGCTATCCAACCTCCAGATATTAGCACAGCTTAAGTTTTCACTCAAACTTGTAAGATAAATACAAAAATAAGATTACTATTGATTTAATTTGACAAAAGCACTAATATTTTTTAGTTCCATTTGAAATCTAGGCATAAATCCCAATCCCTAAGATGTGATTGCTGAGAGGGATCTAGTTTAAAAAGGCAAAAGTACTGTAAATTGAAATCATGAAGATGCAAATATCAATTAAAAAGATATATTTTACGAATAGGTTGGCTAAACTCCATTTCTAGATGTTGTGGTTGTTATTTCCGCTATCTCGCCTTTCCAATAAATTTCATTAGAATCACACATACATATATATATATATATATATATATATATATATATATATATATATATATATATATATATATATATATATATTATGATGATAATAATTAATATATAACATGTATTTTAATAATAATATATATATATATATTACATATATTAGATCACATATATACTATTTAATAGCAATGGTTAAACATATTGAAAACACCTGTTTTGCGCTATTCACAAAATCCCACCGAGCACCCGCCTACAAATGCTGGACAACATGGAAGTGTACCTGACTGTAAAAGGGCATCGATCAAGTTCCCCTTTGGAGAAGGTGAATATGATAAATGATGGCTTCAGTCAAGATGGAAAAACAACAATGCTGGAATCAAGACTAATGTAAGAGATTATATTTTGGTGAGGGCTTCTTTAGTTGACTAACACATTTGTTAAGAGTTCTATAAGGTAAGTCAACCAAGATGGAAAAAGTAATGTGTAATGGGTGGTGGAGCTTTGTGAGAGGTTAAATGTCTTGCAGTGGTCATAGAGCATGAAAATCATCTATGAGGGTTTCTATTTATGTCAAAGCTAGCACTGGAGAGTGTGAAGGGGTTAATGTTAGTTTAAAAAGGGGTAGATGACCAATTTGTACATATATGTGCAGCCACCAATCAACACCTAGCTCCCAGCAGTGCATTGCATTGGTACTCTTAAGTCTATCAACAAGGGATACCAAAAGAAAAAAACAATCTAGTTAATGGAAGTAAATCTGAAAGTTGTTTAAAATTGCATGTTCTGGGGGGAGGAGCATGTGGGCGTCCAAGATGGCCGCACCACACTAGAGCTCCTGAGACAAAGGCAACAGAGCTTTTTCCCAGGACTGCACAGTCTAAAAAATATGCCCCAAAAGTGTTACCACCAACGAAGGACATGACTGGCGCTCCTCTGGATTGCTTGTTTGGGCCATAACTTTTAAGAAGGGACCTCCAGCTGAGCCGCGGTGCAGGCCGCAAACAAAGCCTGCCTTCAGTACCAGAGTGTCTCCTTGCGGCCCAGAGCCGTTGCTGCACATACCCAGCCTGAACGAGTACTCTCCCATCTACCCCATAGCTCCTTTGCGGTATCGATGCTGCAGGGCTTTCAGTTCCGACAAGGATTTTAGCTGCCAGCTTCAGTTTTTCTTCAACCAACTACACGTGGGGGAAGACGACATAAAATTACAGAACTGCAGGATCACTGCAGACTTATAAAGGGCTTTAGCATCTGCACATTCAAGCGCTAATAACCGATAAATAAAAAGCAATACGACGCCAACAGCTTACTGAGTCAAGAGACCTGATCCCTGGACTGATCGGCAGTGATCTCTGGGACATGCGACTGAGTGCCTGAGTGCATGGATCCGGAGGACTGCAGACTGTGGAGTCTAGCGTGACCCGACATCTTTGTTAGCAAGTGCGTAATGTCGCATCCACATGCATAGAGCCATACACTGGCAGCCCTCGTCTATCCTCTCTTTAATGGACATAGAGCCGCCGAAACCCGTTGTGAGGAGACTGATCACGATGGCAAAGAGGACTAACTTAATAACAAAGGGGCTAGCTGTAAACTCTAGCATCGGTTTCTCTAGGATCAGTGCATGGCACGTCTTGCCCCTGTCCTTCTACAGAGACTATAACAGTAGTCGGGCTAAGGTGCCTTACCATTCAGACTGATGTGGGCTGCTGCCACTATAGATACGCTATTACTATCTCTGGAAATATGTTATTCACTGATGCCCTGGTTTCTGTCTCCTTAACATGTTTACAGGCCGAATGACAATCAGTTATTCTTTGAGGGGTTGTTTTGCACTGCATAGCATAATATGCACAGAGTTGGCATCTTGCTTAGTTTTCTTCTATATATTCAAATTATGTTGTATTCCAGTAAGCTGCATCTTGGCCACAATGCTAAGATGCAGATATCTATATTGGGCATAATGTGTAAACCATGCCGTTCTAGCCATATAGTATTTCTGAGGGTTAGGTATAAGATACCATGCTTGATATAACAGTCTCACTTCTGTATTTGGGTATCATGAGGGGGTTTGAGAGGGCCCCCAAAGTGATGTATTTAAATGGAATAGTGGCACCGATGTTATTGCAGATATTTTATTATCATTTTTAGAAATTAGAGACCAGCCCTCTTTTTAATGTTGCTGCCTGTATCTTAGGGATGCTGTCATAGGGTGAGAGGTACCCAGCTATTATACATTAAATTATCTATAATCTCCATAGTTCATTATACCTATTTAGCCATTCTCATTTATCTATGCTCTAATTACCTCTACATCTAATGTAGTACTACAGTTTACACTCTCAGATATAAAGTATAAGAGTCGAGGCTGTCATTTATTATATTGCTTGATCCTGCTTCCTAAATATTATATTTATTATTTAATCCAAGGTTATACACATGATATATCATTTAATACGCTACCATTGCATCTGCATGTCAGCATTCTTTGGGGGATGGTGGGTGGCCCCTGGAGAAATGGATGGGGATAGTGAAGCAGGTATTGCAGTAGATATACCAACACCGTAGCTTGGGTATTAAGCACCTTGTAGGAGTATATAAATATATCCATAATACTAGAAGGGTATTATAACATATAGATCTTTAATGTTTTTCTACACTACCTGTTTGCTTTTTTACAGAGAGGCTTTGACATGAGGCAGATGAATAGGCAACCTTAAAATTATATGATAATGATGTCAGGTACTGTTTACCCTAGGCCCAGTGTGTGCTATGTATTGTGTGTACTAGGTACTATCTGTGCTAGTTGCTATTCGCTCTAGGTGCTGTTTGTGCTAGGTGCTGTTTGTGCTAAGTGCCATCTGTACTAGGTACTGTTTGTGCTAGGTGCTACGTGCGCTGGGTTTCTGTTTGTGCTAGGTGCTGTTTGTGCTTGGTGCTGTTTGTGCTAGGTGCTATTTGTGCTAGGTGCTGTGCGTGCTAGGTATTGCTTGTGCTAGGTACTATTTGTGCTGGGTGCTGTTTGTGCTAGGTGCTGTTTGCGCTAGGTGCTGTTTGCGCTAGGTACTGTCTGTACTAGGTACTGTTTGTGCTAGGTGCCGTGGGTGCTGTCAGTGCTGGGTGCTGTCTGTGTTGGGTGCTATCTGTGCTGGGTGCTGTCTGTGCTAGGTGCTGTGTGTGCTAGGTGCTGTTTGTGCTAGGTACAGGTTGTGCTAGGTGCTGTTTGTGCGAAGTGACATCTGTGCTAGGTGCTGTTGGTGCTAGGTGCTGTTTGTGCTAGGTACAGTGTGTGCTAGGTACAGTGTGTGCTAGGTGCTGTCTGTGCTAGGTGCTGTTTGTGCTAGGTGCTCTTTGTGCTAGGTACAGGTTGTGCTAGGTGCTGTTTGTGCGAAGTGACTTCTGTGCTAGGTGCTGTTTGTGCCAGGGGCTGTTTGTGCTAGGTGCTGTTTGTGCTAGGCACAGTGTGTGCTAGGCACAGTGTGTGCTAGGAACAGTGTGTGCTAGGTACAGTGTGTGCTAGGTGCTGCTTGTGCTAGGTGCTGTTTGTGCTAGGTGCTGTTTGTGCTAGGTACAGTGTGTGCTAGGTACAGTGTGTGCTAGGTACAGTCTGTGTTAGGTGCTGTTTGTGCGAAGTGACATCTGTGCTAGGTGCTGTTTGTTCTAGGTGCTGTTTGTGCTAGGTGCTGTTTGTGCTAGGTGCTGTGTGTGCTAGGTGCTGTGTGTGCTAGGTGCTGTGTGTGCTAGGTACAGTGTGTGCTAGGTACAGTGTGTGCTAGGTACAGTGTGTGCTAGGTACAGTGTGCGCTAGGTGCTGTCTGTGCTAGGTGCTGTTTGTGCGAAGTGACATCTGTGCTAGGTGCTGTTTGTGCTAGGTGCTGTGTGTGCTAGGTGCTGTGTGTGCTAGGTACAGTGTGTGCTAGGTACAGTGTGGGCTAGGCACAGTGTGTGCTAGGTGCTGTTTGTGCTAGGTGCTGTTTGTGCTAGGTACAGGTTGTGCTAGGTGCTGTTTGTGCGAAGTGACATCTGTGCTAGGTGCTGTTTGTGCTAGGTGCTGTTTGTGCTAGGTGCTGTTTGTGCTAGGAGCTGTTTGTGCTAGGTACAGTGTGCTAGGTACAGTGTGTGCTAGGTACAGTGTGTGCTAGGTACAGTGTGCGCTAGGTGCTGTCTGTGCTAGGTGCTGTTTGTGTGAAGTGACATCTGTGCTAGGTGCTGTTTGTGCTAGGTGCTGTTTGTGCTAGGTGCTGTGTGTGCTAGGTGCTGTGTGTGCTAGGTGCAGTGTGTGCTAGGTGCAGTGTGTGCCAGGTGCTGTTTGAGCCAGGTACGGTGTGTGCCGGTTACGGTGTGTGCCGGATACGGTTTGTGCTGGGTACGGTGTGTGCCGGGTACGGTGTGTGCTGGGTACAGTGCGTGGGTTAGGTGCAGTGTGCGCTGACTATAATGCGTGCTAAGTACAATGTGTATATCAATTGCCTCAGGATTTTTTATAGCCTACTCTCTAAGTAGGTAACACTATCGACAATCAGTTATTTGGGAATGCTTGTTCTTTAGTTATTACTCCCACATATGTAACCCTATGGTTATCCATCAGCTTTAGAAAGGTCCTATGTAGTTACTAAGTAATCATTTCCTTTAACTAGCCCTGACACCTCCTAATATTCTTATCCTTTCTTTAAAGTAAACATTTACTCCTTGGTGTGGATGTAGAACCTGATCCTTAATATATACGGTCAAATTCATATATATTAAAAGCAATGCGTACTGACTTTGCTGCTTGGAGCATTAACCTTAATTCATACGCATCAACCCCTCCCCCCCCCCCATATTTAGAGCCCATGTCAGGGTTCAATCTAGGTGAACTATTTTCACCACAAATTTTACTTGCGATGTATCAATGTCTGTGTAGTAGTTGTAACCGGATCTGCGTGTCCGATCTCCTTGATTGTGTCTATTTGAGCAGGGGTCCTTCGTGTCCACAAGTATTACTTTTATTTCTAAAACCAAATAAAAATTTATGATTAAAAAAAAAAAAAATTGCATGTTCTATCTGCACCATGAAAGTTACTGTCCCTTTTATCCAATGGGGGGTAGTTATCAAGCCGTCAACCTCAAATACGCTGGAATTCCGCAGCGTATTTGTGGCGAGGCTGATTCGCCTTAGTTATCAAAGGCTAGAGACCGGTAAAAGTAGAATTTTGTGACGTAAGCTTCGATCCGCCGGACTCAGTCCGACACAGATCTATTCTTACGTCACTCCAGATGTTCCGCACACAAGTGCGGCACAATCTGACTACTTTTGCTAGTTATCAAAAAACTAGCAGGTACGCTCGGCACTTTTCCGGCCCAGCGTACCTGGTTTTCAACCCACCGCCCTGGAGGCAGCGGATCCCATAGGAATCAATGGGAGTCTGACCATAGCGAAAGTTCATGTTCGCTGCTGCCAGACATCCCATTCATTCCTATGGGAGCTGTCTACACCTAACACCCTAACATGTACCCCAAGTCTAAACACCCCTAATCTGTCCCCCCTACACCGCCGCAACTAATTAAAGTGTTTACCCCCTAAACCGCCGCTCCCGAAGCCCACCGCCACTATAATAAACATGTTAACCCCTAAACCACCACCCCTAATAAATTATTTCTATTTAAAACTAAATACTTACCTATAAAATAAACCCTAAGATAGCTGCAATGTAATTAATAATTACATTGTAGCTATTTTAGGATTTATATTTATTTTACAGGTAACTTTGTATTTATTTTAGCTAGTTAGAATAGTTATTAAATAGTTATTAACTATTTAATAACTACCTAGCTAAAAGAAATACAAAATTACCTGTAAAATAAATCCTAACCTAAGTTACAATTAAACCTAACACTACACTATCATTAAATTAATTAAATAAATTAACTACAAATAACTACAATTAAATACAATTACATAAACTAACTAAAGTACAAAAAATAAAAAAGCTAAGTTACAAAAAATAAAAAAAATAAGTTACAAACATTTAAAAAAATATTACAACAATTTTAAGCTAATTAAACCTAATCTAAGCCCCCTAATAAAATAACAAAGCCCCCAAAATAAAAAAATGCCCTACCCTATTCTAAATTAAAAAAGTTCAAAGCTCTTTTACCTTACCAGCCCTTAAAAGGGCCTTTTGCGGGGCATGCCCCAAAGAATTCAGCTCTTTTGCCTGTAAAAGAAAAATACAACCCCCCCAACATTAAAACCCACCACCCACATACCCCTAATCTAACCCAAACCCCCCCTTAAATAAACCTAACACTACCCCCATGAAGATCATCCTACCTTGAGTTGTCTTCAGCCAGCCGACCCACCGATGGAACCGAAGAGGAGATCCAGAGCGGCAGAAGTGATCCTCCAAGGGGCGCTGAAGAATACTTCCATCCGATGAAGTCATCATCCAGGCGGCGCTGAAGAAGTCTTACATCCGGGCGATGTCATCTTCCAAGCGGCGCTGAAGAAGTCTTCCATCCGGGTGATGTCATCTTCCTAGCGGGGTCTTCTATCTTCTTTCTTCAGGATCCATCTTCATCCCACCGACGCGGAACATCCTTCTTCCCCGACGGACTAACGACGAATGAAGGCTCCTTTAAGGGACGTCATCCAAGATGGCGTCCTTTCAATTCCAATTGGCTGATAGGATTCTATCAGCCAATCGGAATTAAGGTAAGAAAAATCTGATTGGCTGATTGAATCAGCCAATCAGATTGAAGTTCAATCCGATTGGCTGATCCAATCAGCCAATCAGATTGAGCTCGCATTCTATTGGCTGTTCCGATCAGCCAATAGAATGCAAGCTCAATCTGATTGGCTGATTCAATTAGCCAATCTGATTTTTCCTACCTTAATTCCGATTGGCTGATAGAATCCTATCAGCCAATCGGAATTGAAGGGACGCCATCTTGGATCGTTAGTCCGTCGGGGAAGAAGGATGTTCCGCATCGGCGGGATGAAGATGGATCCTGAAGAAAGAAAATTGAAGACCCCGCTTGGAAGATGACATCGCCCGGATGGAAGACTTCTTCAGCGCCGCTTGAAAGATGACATCTCCCGGATGGAAGACTTCTTCAGCGCCGCCTGGATGATGACTTCATCGGATGGAAGACTTCTTCAGCTCCCCTTGGAGGATCACTTCTGCCGCTCCAGATCTCCTCTTCGGTTCCATCGGTGGGTCGGCTGGCTGAAGACAACTCAAGGTAGGATGATCTTCAGGGGGGTAGTGTTAGGTTTATTTAAGGGGGGTTTGGGTTACATTAGGGGTATGTGGGTGGTGGGTTTTAATGTTGGGGGGGTTGTATTTTTCTTTTACAGGCAAAAGATCAGTTTTCTTTGGGGCATGCCCCGCAAAAGGCCCTTTTAAGGGCTGGTAAGGTAAAAGAGCTTTGAACTTTTTTAATTTAGAATAGGGTAGGGCATTTTTTTATTTTGGGGGTTTTGTTATTTTATTAGGGGTCTTAGATTAGGTGTAATTAGCTTAAAATTGTTGTAATATTTTTTAAATGTTTGTAACTTATTTTTTTTATTTTTTGTAACTTAGCTTTTTTTATTTTTTGTACTTTAGTTAGTTTATGTAATTGTATTTAATTGTAGTTATTTGTAGTTAATTTATTTAATTAATTTAATGATAGTGTAGTGTTAGGTTTAATTGTAACTTAGGTTAGGATTTATTTTACAGGTAATTTTGTATTTCTTTTAGCTAGGTAGTTATTAAATAGTTAATAACTATTTAATAACTATTCTAACTAGCTAAAATAAATACAAAGTTACCTGTAAAATAAATATAAATCCTAAAATAGCTACAATGTAATTATTAGTTATATTGTAGCTATCTTAGAGTTTATTTTACAGGTAAGTATTTAGTTTTAAATAGGAATAATTTATTTAAGTATTGTGTAGTGTTAGGTGTAATTATAACTTAGGTTAGTTTTTATTTTACAGGTAAATTTCTCTTTATTTTAGCTAGGTAGCTATTAAATAGTTAATAACTATTTAATAGCTATTGTACCTAGTTAAAATAAATTGAAAGTTGCCTGTAAAATAAAAATAAATCCTAAGATAGCTACAATATAATTATTATTTATATTGTAGCTATATTAGGGTTTATTTTAAAGGTAAGTATTCCGTTTTAAATAGGATTAACTTAGTTAATAAGAGAAATATTATTTAGATTTATTTAATTAATATTTAAGTTAGGGGGGTGCTAGGGTTAGTGTTAGACTTAGGTTTAGGGGTTAATAAATGTATTACAGTGGTGGCGGTGTAGTGGGGGGCAGATTAGGGGTTAATAAGTTTAATATAGGTTGCGGCGGGGTCCGGGAGCGGCGGTTTAGGGGTTAAACTATTTATTTAGTTGCGGCAAGGTGCGGGATCAGCAAGATAGGGGTTAATAACTTTATTATAGAGGGCGACGGTATAGGGGGGGCAGGATAGGGGTTACTAGGTATAATGTAGGTGGCGGCGGTGTCCGGGAGCGGCGGTTTAGGGGTTAATACATTAATAAGAGTTGCGGCGGGGTCTAGGAGCGGCGGTTTAGGGGTTAGTAACTTTATTGAGTTGCGGGGGGCTCCGGGGGCGCCGGTATAGGGGGTAGAACAGTGTAGTTAGTGTGGGTGCTTAGTCACAGGCTAGCAATAAAGCTGTAAAAAAGCCGAAGAGCAGCGAGATCGGATGAGTGATAACTCTCACAATCCGCTGCTCATCGCCCCGTACTTGGTGCGCGGCTTTTTGACAGCTTTATTGATAACTTAGGCGAACGTATTCAGGTCCGCGGCGGCGATGGTAGGCGAGCTTAGGCGGGCGTATTGAATCGGCGAAGGCAGGTAAAGTAGACGCGTTGATAACTACCCCTCAATGTATTATATTACCAATGCTTTATTTATATGGTCTATTTGTGAAATATGTTTTTATATGATATTTTATTTGTACCTTATAATAATTATGTGCTAGTCATAATATAATCTGAGTAATTTGGTCTAATTGTGCTATATACAAATCAGAAAAGTAGAAATACGTGTATTTCAAGGTGGGGCATTATTTTTGAATGTTAGACAATACGCAGGAAACAACTTCCATTTTATTATCCAACCTTAAAAAGCAAATTGTATTCAAAAGTTAAGGCTTTTTACCTGGATATGTAAATACATTTTTGTCCTTCTGAAAGTTTTGTGGTAATCCAGACATTACTCATTGCACAGTATGCCCTGAGAAATTATGTATCATGTAATTTACAAGGTGGAACAAGCCTACAACATGGATCTAAGTCAGCTGCTTCTGGCATTCAGAGACGAATTGTCTGATATTTTGTGACTGCCATTTCAGATATAATTAGACAGCTATGGCACAGGGTACAGGATAAATACACATACTGCAGGTTGCTAATTGCTTTGCAGCATATTAAAGGGACACTGAACCCAATTTTTTTATTTTATGATTCAGATAGAGCATGCAATTTTAAGCAACTTTCTAATTTACTTCTATTATCAATTTTTCTTTGTTCCCTTGGTATCTTTATTTGAAAAAACAGGGATGTAATCTTACGAGCTGGCCCATTTTTGATTCAGTACCATGGGTAGCGCTTGCTGATTGGTGGGTACATTTAGACACCAATCAGCAAGCGGTACCCAGGTGCGGAACCAAAGATGGGCCGTCATGTAAGCTTACATTCCTGTTTTTTGTCAAATAAAGATACCAAGAAAACAAAGACAAATTGATAATAAGAGTAAATTAGAAAGTTGCTTAAAGGGGCATGCTCTATCTGAATCATGAAAGAAAAAAATGTGGTTCTGTATCCCTTTAAGCCCAGGGCAGCTCATGCACAGCGTGTGGCATAAAGTCTCTCCAGCTCGGGTGAAATTGCTCATTGCAGCAGAATATTAGTTTATGTTTGGGTTTGGCAAACCTCCATGTTTTAGAGACAAATAACTGACCCTGCTGTGAACCAAGAATATAGTTGCAGTGGCTTATTAGTGATATTATATTCTAATCATTACAGCACAGATATTCACTTTCATACTTTTTGTTTCATAGCTTATCTCTGTGCCAACATCATTATTGAAAAATTATGTGTATATTTTATGATTTCCAGCTCAAGATCGGAGGACTTGGCACCATTTTTCTATCGCAATATGATCACTTTAAGTCTTCGACAAGTATTGTTTTTCTACAATATTTTTTTTTATTGTTTGTTAAAGCACCATTTTAATTTTGGTGTATTTTAAAAACAAGATGGCCACTATGGTTTTCTATTGAACGGACTTATAATACATGCTCTATCTAAATCAGAAAATAATTTTTTGGGTTTCATGCCCTGTCCCTTTAAGTAGTAGGTAAAACATAATGAATGATACATGCACAATAATAACTTTTATTTAACTCTTCTTTTCACAGATTCAAACAACAAATTATTACTTGTTTTATTAAACTTTATATTTATTGTAGAGAAAGCAGTAGGTATCACATTCAAGCAGGCTCTCCTCCAAAAACAGCAAACATCAAAGCCAAGTACATCTCTCAAAATTCCAATGCTGCTAGAGTCATCAGCACAGAGTCATCAGCACATTAGCAAGCAGAGCAATCATGGTCAGATTATTACGCCTCATAATCATAGACAGAAACTGATCCTACTACAATTTAACAAACTGTGGCAAAAAAGGTCTCTTTAAAAAAACAACAACAATTACATTAAAAAAAATCAGAACTCACTCTTGTCAAGCTCTGAATATAAGCATCCTGAAAAACAATAGCTCAAAACATTGATACACATTCAGTAGGGGAACTAACAAACAGAAGTACAATTTACAGCAAAGGTCCAAAAATATTTGATGATGAAATACGTAGTTGATAGTCAAACACTACATAGATCATCTTGGAAATTGAAGAAGGGGAAAGATTATTTTCGGGAGGTTATAGGGTTAATTAAAAATATAGGCAAACAAACATTAAGAGTAAAAATGATATATACTCAGATGGGACATTTTTAATTAGTTAGTGTTTCATCATTCAATTACAACAGAGTGCTGACTGCCTGCAATTTCTGCATATGTGTCATTTATCTTAATAAATAAACAAGTGATGTAAGGAAATGGTACAGGATAAAACAGATAAAAAAATACTAAAACACTGTGTATTAGGCCAGAGAGATTAGTTTACAGGTGTTCTTGTACACCATAAAAAGGGAAACAGATTTTTGGTACATTTAAGGAATTTCTTACAGTATTTATAGATTTGTTAAAAATATAATTTATTCAGACTGTAAAGTGTAGGAAATTATTCAAATATAAATTGAGGTAAATTTTAAATTTAGATTATGTTATTAAAATAATAATTTTCACTTTTAGACAGATGTTGAACTAAATAGCTCATATTGTCAAGACTATGGGGTAGATTTATCATAGTGCGAGCGGACATGATATAATGTAGCATATCATGCCTGCTGCACATCGATAAATTCCAACAGCATACGCTGTCAGCATTTATCATTGCACCAGCATGTATCATTGCAACCAGTTCTTGTGAACTGCTGGTGCAATTCTGCCCCCAGCAGATTGGCTGCTAGCATGGGGTGTCAATTAACCCAATTGTATTTAATTGGGTTGATTTCTGTCCGTTGCCTCAGAGCAGGTGGACAAGTTATGGAACAGTTGTCTTTAGGCCGCTGCTTCATTACTTCAGTTTCCAGTGAGCCTGAAGGCTCGCACAGAAACAGGGGCATCAAGCTCCATTCGGAGCTTGATAATTCGGCCCCTATCTATTTATATATTTTAAAATCAGTGACCTTTTTATTTTAAGCAAAGAAAAATGTTTTAAAAGTACTTGTGTTTGTTAAGTAATTCAATATTTTATTGCTGTGGCGATTGTCAGATTGTTCACAGGAATGAAATACTTTTGTTATTAATTTAGGGTTCATTATGAAAAAGCCAAAACAAGAACTTTATTTATTCAGCTATAGTGAACAGACACACAAGGGTAAGATATATAGGTAAAACAAATAACACACTCACATACTCAACAGCCATTCTTGAGGGAATGTAACCACCATTAGCCTCTTTAATAAGACAAAGCACTGCATGTATGAGTGATGAGTTCTTCCAGTGACTGCTGAATAAACATAAACTGATCACATATTATTAAAGGCACTTGCTCTTTGAGTGCATTTAGCATCATGTAATCTATGGCTACCAGGACATAGAGCATTCCCCATCTACGCAATAAAGGTTCCTTTTCACACTATGCCACTCTTTAGAGACTGAGGTAAAGAAAATGAACAACTAGCAGTATACCTTTGAAAACAGTTCTGAACCTTTGCAAACATTTATTAAGTTCAGTCCCTCAGATAACTAAAAGCTGCTAGAGGCCTAAAGTCAACAGCCATGCAATCTTAGGTGCAGTCAAGTTACCTCAAGATAATGGGGCCCATTTATCAAGCTCCGAATGGAGCTTGTGGGCCTGTGTTTCTGGTGAGTCTTCAGACTCGCCAGAAACACCAGTTATGAAGCAGAGGTCTAAAGACCGCTGCTCCATAACCCTGTCCGCCTGCTCTGATGAGGCGGACAGGAATCGCCAGAAATCAACCCGATCGAGTACGATCGGGTTGATTGACACCTCCCTGCTGGCGGCTGATTGGCCGCAAGTCAGCAGGTGGCGGCATTGCACCAGCAGCTCTTGTGAGCTGCTGGTGCAATATTAAATGTGGAGAGCGTATTGCTCTCCGCATTTAGCGAGGTCTTGCAGACCTGATCCACACTGTCGGATCAGGTCCGCAAGACCTTTAATAAATAGGCCCCAATGGCTCCATGTCATCCTTGAACAGATAATAGAGAAAGATCACTTTAACCACTGTGGCACAGGGTACATAAATAGACTGCAGGCTGCTAATTGCTTTGATATTTATATTAAGCCAAAGACAGCTCATGCAGGGCATGTGGCATAATGTCGGATTTTGCATGAACATTTTTCAAAAACATTTTTTACACAGAAAGATTTTAAAATGTTAATGAAAAACGTTCTACTCTTAGAGTGCCTTTAGCATCATTGCATGTAATCTATGGCTCTCAGGATATAGAGCATTCCTCATCTTTCAAATAAGCTTCTTTTCCCACTATGCTGCTCTTCAGGGACTGAGGGTAAGGAAATAAATAACTGGCAGCATTGGAAAAACTGTTCTGAACCTTTGGAAGCACATTCTAAGCTCAGTTCCTCAGATAACTTAAAGGAATAGTCTAATTAAAATTAAACTTTAATGATTCAATTAGATTTCACTGGTTTTCAAACCTGTCCTCAGTCCTCCCTAGCATTATTATTATTATTATTATCATTTATTTGTATAGCGCCGCCCATTTTGTGGATATCTGACCTAGAGCACAGGTGAAATAAATCAGCTGATTAATAAACATGGTTACTTTACCTGCTCTCACCCAAGGTAATCCAGAAAACCTGGACTGTTGGGGGGGCTTGAGGACAGGTTTGAAAACCAGTGAGATAGAGCATACAATTTTAATCAACATTCTAATGTACTCCTATTATCATTTTCTCTTCATTCTCTTGGTATCTTTTTTTTTTAAAAAAAGCAATAATGTAAGCTTAGGAGCCAGCCTATTTTTGGTTTTGCACCTGGGTAAAACGTTCTGATTGGTGGCTACATTTATTTTGACTAGACTATGACTTTAAAACTGCTATAAAACTAAAGCTTATGTAGGTCAACAGCAATACCTACTTAGGTGTAGTTCTGTTAGTTTAAAACAGTGCCTCATGCCATCCTTGAGCTGATAATAGAGGAAGACCACTTGATGAGTCAGTGATATCTTTCTACTCTTTCTACTTAACTCCGAGACAAAAATGAAATCCTTTAGCAAATTATTTAAGGTGCTCTGGGTCTTATGGACATACCTCAAGGGAAAAAAACTACCATTGGTGCAGCAGGTGCAGTGGCACCGGAGCCCAGGTGCTAGGGAGGCCTACAACAGTCTATCACAGGTGTGAGCAGAATGTGTACAATCCTAATGCAGGGCAGACTTTTATTAGTGCAGGTTGCAGCAGGTCCATCTTTATCGAGCTAATCTTTCTTTCTATCTATATATCTATCTATATATATTGTCTATTCATAAAATCTAACTATTACTCAGTATCATCTATCTAGCTAGTTAGATAGCTAGCTATTGTCTATTCATATATCTATATATCCATATGTATTATCTGTCTTTAAATCTATCTATCACTTTGTATCTATTTATCTATAATCTATATATCCATACCTATTTATCTATCTCATATCTTTTGTCTATCTATCATATCCAAATGTATTATCTATCTATCTATCTATCTATCTATCTATCTATCTATCAATCACTCTTTATCTATCTATGCACATATATATTATCTATCTATAAATCTATCTCTCTGAGTCTATCTATCTAGCTATCTATCTATCTGTCTGTTTTCTATATATTTGTCTGTCTGTCTGTCTATCTATCCTCAAAACTATTATACAGAGCAGTATGTACAGTATGTTAATACTATTTCTTACTACTGAGTTACCATTGGGGGTACCCAATTTTGCACCACAGCCTTACTTGTAACCTGTCCTGATCTTATACCAGGATTAATGTTTCTTTTCAGAAGAAAAACACACAAGGGAAAAAGCAGTGCTTCATACTAACAAATCTGCACATGCAAAGTGGGAAAATTATTAATAAAGAACAAAACTAGCCATAATCATGTTCTTTTCTTATTTAAACAGCAGCAGCATATTTATTGGATGTTGAGTATGTGGCATTGTGTGACATACCTCTGATTTTTTTATTTAATATGCAGAGTAGAAATGTGCGATTCGTTTCGGATCGATTCGGAAATTCGTCCGAATTCGTAAAATTCGGAATTCGGATCGATTCGAATTTCCGAATTAAAATAGTGCAGAATCTACCGAATAAATCCGAATTAGTTCAGATTTATTCGGATTTATTCGATAGATTCGGATGGCCATGGATTACACTAGTATTGTACAGTATATTAGGTTATATCCTATGGGTTACACCTAATATACAGTACATAATACTAGTCTAATACACAGTGCATCCCACCTAACACTTACCGAAATTCCGAATTTCCGAACCGAACCAAATCGAACCAAATCCATCCGAATTTATTCGAATCCGAATAAATCCGAAACGAATCCGAACCGAATTGATTCAAATTTTTCCGAATTCGAAACGATCCGAACCGAAATTAAAAAAAATCTGAATCGATCCGAACCAAATTTTTTCGCCATGCACATGTCTAATTTGCATGCCAACTAATATACAAAGTCATTTTCATTGATTATTTAGGTAGTTGAGCACCCTGTGACAGTTGCATGTGTCTATACATATTTCTGTATTCTCAGGGTCACCAGCTTCCCTAAAAAAAAAATCTTTGTTTATCATTATTCATTTAACATTACAGTTCTTCATTTCAGTTGAAAAGCAGAACAAACTGATTGCAATTTTTATTTCTTACAAAAAATAAAATGTCATCATAGTGACGCCAGTATATTGCAAGACGAATATATTTCCATTTGTGCAACTTAGAAAAAAAAATGCTTTCTAAAAAGTATACATAATTCCTGTTCTTAGAATAAAAGATACATTGTTAAAGGGACTGAGAATAAAATAATTAAATTGTTGTGTGTTATTAATAATTTCACAACAATATATATATGCCAATTGAAAGAGACCAAAATAACTTTTCACGTGGTTGCAGCTATTGTTTAATATGAAAATCTGTTTGAACAAGTGTCTTCTGATTAATTGAAATACTGCTGCAGAAGTCTCTCAATAAAAAGTACTGGTGGTGTTTATAAAGTACAAAGCCACTCAAAAATGACATGATGATTTTCTAATGCATTATAATGGACTGGAATGGCATCAAATTTAGCATCTCTTCAGTAAGATGTATGAAAAAGTCTACACAGTACTTCAACAAGACTTATATGTCTGACCCAGCATATAACCTTCCAGCATTTTCCAGATCCAGTGAGTTTTAGGTTGAATCAGGGATGACTGGCGATGACAAAAGGAATGGGTGTTACATGGGCAGGGAAGGGTGTAATGTGATTGGAGTAAGTTCAAGGATAAGGTCTGGGCAGTCTGGGTCTAAGCAGTTCTTGGTTGCAATTTGAGATATGCAGAAGGGACAGTACTAGAGCATAGCCCCAAAACCTTGACAATACCGCAAGAAGCAACACTGTTGGGCTCTGATATTAGTAGAAATATAGAAAATGTTGTCTAAAACTATGCAACGGGCATGTCCCATTACAGAATGATCTCTTGCTTCTAGCCAAATTGAAACCCATTATCACAAAGTCTTGATGCCTTAGTATGTATGTTTGTGCTATATACAATTCTGTCATGTAGTTTGGCTCTTACATTTTTGCAGACAGACTGAGGCTGTTAGCAATAAATATTGTGAAAGGGAAGTTGAGAAATATGTGTTTACTGATTTTTATGGTGACAATGCATTTTGATTTGTTCTGTGAAACCTTTATGCTCTGTCATTTCAAAAATGTGTGTGAGAATATGCAGGATGGTTTATGGGAGACAGTATTTGCATTGGTGTGTGGGTCATTTTATGTGTGAACGTAAGAGAGAAACAAACTAGAAGTTCCCTCAGGGATACAATAAATTAAAGTTTAAGATACTTTAAACTATGAATCTGAAATAGGGGTATTTCCTACTTTTCAGGCAAATAAATGGAGACAAATAAATACTAATAAACTAGTATTTTGGGAATAGCATTTTATAAAGAATAAAAACAAATACTTTTATTTTTTATTGTTACTTAAATGGATTTTGTTTTATTGACAAAAGAGTAAATACATTGTTACTTAGCCACCTAAGCTGTGGAGGAGTGCAATAAATCTCTACTGTCATTTAACGTTGTGTATTCAAAACAAACATGTTAAACCATTAAAAAATGAATGCATAGGAAACGAGTAGTGAATACAGCACAAATGGCTGAGCGAATATGACTTTGCCGTTAAACTGAGGGATTTTATCAGGAATGGGTTCCTTGCAGACACCTAATAGACAATGGCCTAGATGTGTACATGCTTGTGACGCTGTCAAGAGAGCACAACAGAATTTTTACATTTATTGTGTTTGTGTGTGTGTATATGAGTTTTTTGTGTGTGAGAGTGTGTGTGTGAGAGTGTGTGTGTGAGTGTGAGTGTGTATGAGTTTGTGTGTGTGAGAGTCTGTGTGTGAGAGTGTGTGTGTATGAGTTTGTGTGTGTGAGAGTGTGTGTGTGAGAGTGTGTGTGTGAGAGTGTGTGTGTATGAGTTTGTGTGTGTGAGAGTGTGTGTGTGAGAGTGTGTGTGTGAGAGTGTGTGTGTATGAGTTTGTGTGTGTGAGAGTGTGTGTGTGAGAGTGTGTGTGTATGAGTTTGTGTGTGTGAGAGTGTGTGTGTGAGAGTGTGTGTGTATGAGTTTGTGTGTGTGAGAGTGTGTGTGTGAGAGTGTGTGTGTATGAGTTTGTGTGTGTGAGAGTGTGTGTGTGTGTGTGTGTGTATCAGTTTGTGTGTGTGAGAGTGTGTGTGTGAGAGTGTGAGTGTGAGAGTGTGTGTGTATGAGTTTGTGTGTGTGAGAGTGTGTGTGTGAGAGTGTGTGTGTGAGAGTGTGTGTTTGTGAGAGTGTGTGTGTGAGAGTGTGTGTGTGAGAGTGTGTGTGTATGAGTTTGTGTGTGTGAGAGTGTGTGTGTGAGAGTGTGTGTGTATGAGTTTGTGTGTGTGAGAGTGTGTGTATTAGTTTGTGTGTGTGAGAGTGTGTGTGTGAGAGTGTGTGTGTATGAGTTTGTGTGTGTGAGAGTGTGTGTGTGAGAGTGTGTGTGTATGAGTTTGTGTGTGTGAGAGTGTGTGTGTATGAGTTTGTGTGTGTGAGAGTGTGTGTGTGAGAGTGTGTGTGTATTAGTTTGTGTGTGTGAGAGTGTGTGTGTGAGAGTGTGTGTGTATGAGTTTGTGTGTGTGAGAGTGTGTGTGTGAGAGTGTGTGTGTATGAGTTTGTGTGTGTGAGAGTGTGTGTGTGAGAGTGTGTGTGTATGAGTTTGTGTGTGTGAGAGTGTGTGTGTGAGAGTGTGTGTGTGAGAGTGTGTGTGTATGAGAGTGTGTGTGTGAGAGTGTGTGTGTGAGAGTGTGTGTGTATGAGTTTGTGTGTGTGAGAGTGTGTGTGTGAGAGTGTGTGTGTATGAGTTTGTGTGTGTGAGAGTGTGTGTGTGAGAGTGTGTGTGTATGAGTTTGTGTGTGTGAGAGTGTGTGTGTGAGAGTGTGTGTGTATGAGTTTGTGTGTGTGAGAGTGTGTGTGTGTGTGTGTGTGTATCAGTTTGTGTGTGTGAGAGTGTGTGTGTGAGAGTGTGAGTGTGAGAGTGTGTGTGTATGAGTTTGTGTGTGTGAGAGTGTGTGTGTGAGAGTGTGTGTGTGAGAGTGTGTGTTTGTGAGAGTGTGTGTGTGAGAGTGTGTGTGTGAGAGTGTGTGTGTATGAGTTTGTGTGTGTGAGAGTGTGTGTGTGAGAGTGTGTGTGTATGAGTTTGTGTGTGTGAGAGTGTGTGTGTGAGAGTGTGTGTGTGAGAGTGTGTGTGTATTAGTTTGTGTGTGTGAGAGTGTGTGTGTGAGAGTGTGTGTGTATGAGTTTGTGTGTGTGAGAGTGTGTGTGTGAGAGTGTGTGTGTATGAGTTTGTGTGTGTGAGAGTGTGTGTGTATGAGTTTGTGTGTGTGAGAGTGTGTGTGTATGAGTTTGTGTGTGTGAGAGTGTGTGTGTGAGAGTGTGTGTGTGAGAGTGTGTGTGTATTAGTTTGTGTGTGTGAGAGTGTGTGTGTGAGAGTGTGTGTGTATGAGTTTGTGTGTGTGAGAGTGTGTGTGTGAGAGTGTGTGTGTATGAGTTTGTGTGTGTGAGAGTGTGTGTGTATGAGTTTGTGTGTGTGAGAGTGTACTTGTGAAAGAGAGTGGTAAGATTTTGGAATGCACATAACAGCGGAAAAGTCAATAGAGGTCAAAATCATTAGGGATACAGTTTAACAATTATACAAAGAAGTCCACAGCACCAATGCAGTAATGTAGTATTGCAAGTATTATACTTGGTGTCAAAATGGTCTAAAAAAGCTGAGGTTTTTAACTGGATGGGTGCTGCAAACTTCTTTTAATTACTAGAGCTTTTATGGTAGGTAAGCACCTACTGAACTAACCTTAATACTAGATATTATTTTCACAGTAACATTTTAAATGGCCTGATATTTTGCATGAAAAACGTTGAAAGCCATTGTTCACATAGAAAGAGTTGAATGAAGTAAATATGCAGAAGATAGAACAAAGAGTGCAGGAACACAAGATATGTAATAGGATAGGGGGTGGGACTATGACATTTCTAAGAGGGATTAGCTAGCTGTGGATGTGACTGGACAGTTCAGGGTGGGGCTGGGTAAGAGCAAAATAAAATGCTAAAATATTTCTGTGTATAGAATCTCTAAATGTAAAGAAGCACATCTAACAACACAAGCAGATATGAGCTGATTTGTCCTTAAACTACAGTAACTCACAGAGCAACAACTATGTAAAATGCTATACAATAATCTAAAAAAAAATTACAACCTCAAACAACTTATCCTTGCATTACAAGACGAACAAAATAGCTTACAAATAAATTAATCTAATCAGTAAGCAAACCTTGTATCCAGACAACTCAAGAATATTACCTGATAGCCTAAGGAAACAGTTTCTTATAGAAACAATTTTAATAGCTCAGAATAACAAGCATACAAAATGACTGTTTACAATTAAACGTGATGGCAAATAATTTACAAATGAATAATATGAGACAAACAAAAACATGAGAAAGCCCATGCCACTGTGTTTTTACATCAGTAAATACAACACATATTGTGCATTGTGGTGTTAATTGATACCTACGGTGCAGAACAAGGTTATGGTAATATGATGTGAGGACGTCTGTACAGGCAGCAGCATGCCAGCAGAACAGTGTGGCCATGTACTGTATTATGTAAAATTAAGGTCATATCATAAAAAGAGTTATTAAAATGTAACTTGTTATTTGCAGTTTACAGGAACAGTTTATATACAATGTTTAGCTATGTATAGCGAAACAGCTTTGCAATATATTAACTTTTTACTTTGCCACCTTTTCATGTCATTTAGCGTTTAAAATTGTGGATTTTCTAATTCTCAGAACCTGAAATGCACCTTGCAGTTTCTGACTCCTCAAGGCTAACCCTGCTGCATATCCCCCCAATTGGCTTTTACTGATAACTGCAAAACAATTACATTTATACTAACAAGATTGGCTCTTCCAAATAAGGCAAATGCGATGGTAAGAGGAGTTTGGCTATTGAAAGACAATTGCAGCAAACAAGATGTTAAATTGTTTTTATAAAATTTAGACTTGACTGATATGTAATTCCATAGCAAAATAATACATCTGTTGTAGTTAGAAGGTGTTTATTGTTCCTTTAAATTAGGACAACAAAATGAACCTACTACTTGCTAGTTTTCTTAAATTTATGTTTAAGTTCATTAGATAACCTCAGTCATAATTTATATGATAAATGGGATTAATTCTTGACGTTTTCATAATAATAAAAATATTGATGTAATTGTTATGATGCTCTGTAGTGATATTTAAGAGTAATGTTTCAGTAAATTACCAACACTTACAGTAAATCCAAATTGTGGTAATGGTTTTTATCATTTCATGCAAATCTGTATTTAGGAAATCCATCAATGTTCATATTTTATAAATTAAATCAGAAAGAGTGCAAAAATAAATTATTATTGCAATATGTCTTGCATATAACAGCATGTTTAACCACTGCAAAGAAATTAAACATAGCTAAGGTAGTAATGCACAACTGGGAGCTAGCTGAATGCATTTATGAGCCAATGACAAGAGATAAATGTGTTTAGCCATCAGCTAGCTCTCAGTAAAGTATTCATTATTACTAGGATATGTATGTATGCTTTTCATCAAATGATACTAAGACAACAAAGTACATTTTCTAATAAAAGTGAATTTAAAAGTGTCTTAAAATGACAGACTCTACCTTAATTATGAAAGTGTAATGTTGAGTTTACTATCCCTTTATGTTATAGGGAGGTGAACTTGTAAACATAAAGAGAAGAGTAGGAGGTCCAAGGTACAGCCAGAATTTGGCAGGAAAAGATGGTGAAGTTAACAGAGAGAGGCAAAAATAGAGTTAAAAAAGTTAAGTAAGGGAAATCAGTACAGAGGCAAGATTCAGGAGAGTTGCTAGTTAGAGGTACGTAGATGGGGTAATCTAAATAGACAGTAGGTAGATAGATAGATAGATAGATTATACATAGAGTGATAGATAAATAGATAGTGAATGGGAGAAAAGAGGGTCTTCAGGTAGGTAGCCAGAGCCACTGTAAGATAGTGATATTAAATTATTAAAACAATTTGTACTCATTATTCCACATGAGCTAGAGAATTTAGCGGCGCTATACAAATAATAGTAATTATTACCACACAAAGCCACGACCTGACCATGATTACAATGTTGCAATATGTTTACAGCTAGAACAAGTCATATATTAAAAAAATATTGTGAACTCGCAGTAACAAATGCTCTCTCTTCTTTTAATGACGCGCATAAAGTTAAAACTCACACTGGTATTTCAAGTCCACGGTTAATTGTTGTACTCCATACTTAATAATTAGAAATATTAACAAAACTGAAAAGTTCTGATAAAGTCATTGGGCTTCATGATCTAAACCTCTCTGCTCTGGCGAGATGATCTAATATGTCTCATCAGTATCCCTCAAAAAAGTTTAAAAAGGCAAAACATTTTTTAGAATTGTTTATCTCTCTATGCAGAGTTCTGGATGTCAAGGAGAGACACCTAGACTGCAAAATAATGCTAAAAAAATCCTCCAAACATTGAGTGAGATTTCTATCCATGTCGACGAGTTTTTGATCATCCAGTCTATTGTGACTGCTACTACAGGACCATAACACATAGAAAACTAGAATTCTAAGAAAAGAAAACAATCTTAAAGGGACATTCTAGTCAAAATATAAATGCACGGGGGGCTGAGCCATCTACCTAAGAGGAAAGACGCACATTGACAGAGCTACTGAAGCCGGACTCCTAAAACTCTGTTTTATGAAGTCCTAAGTACCTATATTCTTCCCTTACTCTACTCTTAGAATGGAAGTCTCTCCCATACACCTTGCTTCTTTACTCGAAGACCTGTGTGAGCAAGCTAATAGCCAATTTTACAGTTTGAAGGCAGTCTTTGCAGAGCTGCGCACCCAAGATGGCGTCTCATCCCTACCCAATCTAGACACCAACACGAGGGGTCTGACTGAGGTTGCACTATCTGCTCAACACCCTACAGATCGACCACAATAAGGGCGGCCCAGATGGGGATCAGCCGACATCTTGTCTAGACCGATTAGCAGAAACCCGGCACAACTACTCACAGTTGATCCGCTCCACATGGCTGCTGATAATCTACAACAAGTGAAACTCCCTCAGATCAAAGCTAAGCAGCGCCTGCAGTCCTCCGCTACTATCATAGATCCAAAGCCGCATCGCACAGCTCAACCGGAGGTACCCCTGATGCAGAGGAGGGGAAAGCACCAAACAAGCAGCCTAAAAACCTTGTCCTCCACTCTTGCTGATAAGGCGAAGCATGATATTACCAGGTGCCTTCCCTCAAATACAGAGATCCCGCTGAATAGATCACTAAAAGCCTAAGCCCGCTTGTGGTCACACGCTGTGCAGCAGTCCCTACTGGCATATATTAAAATCCTGACACACATTGTAATGCAGAGAACGATCAATGTAAGAGCTGGAATTGGGTAAGCACTCTTACAGGGGGGTCCCAGACAGCTTGGGTGCACCACTGGCAGTTAAACAACTGCTTCTCATGGGAGACTTGATACAGTTCTGACAAACGCAAATTTCAGACTCCCTAAGCTAATCGCACCCAAACTTACTTACAGAGGACACGCAGACATCAACTTGCTTAGAGACTCACACAGGACTCTTATGAATTGTTGGATATGCTCTAACACTGGACATACGTGGCATAGGTTGGTGAGAGGCCACAACGCTTTTTCTGTCCACTCTCCCTAGGACTGTGGTTAACACTGTTTATGCCTTTTGTAGAACTTTCAGTTAATTGTTATGTACAAGTTGGGTTTAATTAGTTATTATGTGGCCGGTTTATCTTAGCACTATTAGGGGTTTCCTACTACAGCTTAGTTAGTTAAAGTCCTTATATTTGTGGGAGAGACACATAAGCCTTCTACAGGTTATTTAGCATTTTAGATATAACATTATCATAAGAAAGGAAAATAAGAACAGAATTAGACTCAATTTCCATCCTAATTCACAAGAGTTGGTATTATTCTAGCAGCCTTAGGGTCCCTCTGCTCGCAAATGAGGTACCCATTTTCCTCTTTTTTCTTTTGCTCATAGGCCATAGTATACCTACCACAGACCCTTGTCAATGTTTATATTAATATCTGTTCTATGTTTGTGAAGGGAGTTTACTAAATTTTTATTTAGGTGGTCTACTTTGATAGTTGTTAACGTTTTTGAATTATATGTCTTTCTTATGACTAAACCAGCATACTCCCCAAGTTTTATGATTTATAGTTTTTCATTCCTATTACAAATTTATAATATATCTTAAGTTTTCATGTAGGTCTTCAATATCTACTGTTTCCTAAGCATTTTAGATATAACAATATCATAAGAAAGGAAAATAAGAACAGAATTAGACTCAATATCCATCCTAATTCACAAGAGTTGGTATTATTCTAGCAGCCTTAGGATCCCTCTGCTCGCAATTGAGGTACCCATTTTTATCAACATATTAGACTGCTATAATGTATCACACTATACAAATAGAAGGCTATACACCTTACATTTAATATGGTCGGAAAATCTACAATCTACTTAATTGCCACTACATGGCTAAGTCCTATTGCTTGTTATTTTTTGCATGTCTATTTAACCTATATACTTAAACTGATTATTGAGGTTCCATGAAAGTATATTGGTAAATCATAATATATTTTACCTTAATATGTATAGGTGATACCTGGATTTCTTGTGACACTGCCTACTAAGTATTTTCTATACCTGAAGCTTTGATTGACTGCCTGTTCAGATATTGTATATTGTAAACTGTTCTCATATCTGTTGCATGAGATTTACTCCATATGTCATACAGCTGGCCCGATCGGAACTGATTGAGATAAAGAGAAGTATACAGCTACCTGTTGACCGCACACTGCCTGCCTGTTCAGATACTGTGTTTTGTAAACTGTTCTTAGAATCGCTGTCAAGCTACATATATCATCAAGCACATATTATACTGCCATTGTATATTACCCATATCTTTAGTTCCTAGGAAACTCTTGTGTAATCTTATTCTTAATATAAGGTATAGTTGGTCTCTCATTCAAATGCAGGCAGATGGTTTTTGTATATTTTTCATAACATGTCAATAGGACTCTCCCCTTACCCATGCTATAATGGATATTTATTTTAGTAGAGCTCTTTGTTTGCCACTTTGACATGTTAGGATTGCTATCTTCAGAGCATTACATAACCATAGTTGACTATTTCTGTAAATTGTTTCTGCCTACTTGACCCTCTCATTTATAGCTTAAATCTATTTGTCAAGTATTTCTGCCCCTCGCCTGAATTCATGCTTTACATGTGGGGGCTGCTACCTAAGGATATACAGTACATATAGTATAAATACAATGGTTAACAATGATAGTTCCATCCAGTATATGCCTCTAGTCTTATATAAACTTACATGATTGCCCTAAAATTCCACATAGACTGTTGTCATTTAAGTTCCTGTAAATATTAAGCATTTCAATGTCATAGAATTCTCACTGATATTTTGCCCTATACCTGCCCCTTAGATAATCAGACCTAATATTTAACCATTTTTTTTTCTCTCAAGAGTCTTTCCTATATGGCTCCGCCCCTCCATTTCTCCTCCCTATTTAACAAGCGGTGCTTACCCGCTGAAATTCCTTCCCCACCCATAATATTTTTACTATAAGCTATTCTTAGGCCCAACAGCGGCCGCAGATCTGACTATTATATACTATTCCATTTCTACGTAGTTAATGAGCCCATGAGAGGCCTTCTCACTAGTCAGCCAATTTTACTAATATATATAAAAATCTAGAGGTTTGAGAAACTAATTTGCTGTTAGACATTGTTGCAATTTTTGTTGTTTTTGATCTCTATTGTCATTTTATGGCCGACAATGTCTATTCACAAATGACTGAAGCGCAATTTACTGTTGCATGCATATCAATGTATGATGTTTTTTGTATTGTCGCATAACCTCAATAAAAAAATTATTTGAAAAAAAATATATAAATGCACATACATTTATTGCATCTTTGAATAGAAACATTTTCAACATACATGTATTGGCAAACATGCTTCTATTAAGAGTTATCACTGTTTTAGTGTTAACATTTTTCTCTGCATGTGCATGTGAAGCATAGCTAGATATTTTCACTGCACCCACATTTTAAATAATGCAGCTGTTTATATCATCACTGGGGCTTGTATCATGTCAGCAATTAACAAATTGAGTCATTACCAGATGGTACAAGCACCTTAGGCTCTCCAGACAAGTGTTGTGTTTAAAATGCTTGTGCACGGTGCATAATTACATACACTTTTGAAACAGCTATAGCTTTTATTAGAAGCATTTTTGCTAATGCATGTATAATACAAAATTGTTTCTGTTCAATACCAAAATGCACCCATGTGGTTTCCAATTTTGGCTGGAATGTCCCTTTAATGTGGTAAAAGTTTTTTTTCTTCTGGAGTTCATCTATGTAAGTGAACTCAAAGACTTTTACATAATAAAAAGTTGTTAGCATGTGTGTGCCTGTATTGTGCAAAGCTAATTGTGTAATCATGTAGTAGCTGCAGGATCTCTCCCATTGCGTAATCTAACAATATAATGTTCTTAACCCTTTGGTACCCTATGACATTCCATACCATAAACATTTCTCTTATAGTACTATTTTGAAAGCTGGTTGAGGTTAGCGTTGACACAAGTGCAGTTTTTAAACTCATTTAAAAGTAACCTATTAACTAAGTATATCAACTAGTACATATATCTTACTTAAATGAACAGTCAAGTCAAAATTAAACTTTCATGATTCAGATAGGGCATGCAATTTTAAACAACTTTCCAAATTTCATTTGTTCTCTTGGCATTCTTTGTTGAACTCTAAATGTAGGTAGGCTCATATGCTAATTTCTAGGTCTATGAAGACCACCTCTTATCTCAGTGCATTTTGACAGCTTTTCACATTTAGGCACTGCTAGTTTATATGTGTCCTACAGATAACATTGTGTGTCCTATAGATAACATTGTGCTCACTTCCGTGAAGTTATTTACGAGTCAGCACAGATTTGCTAAAATGCAAGTCTGTCAAAAAAACTGAGATAAGGGGACAGTCTGCAGAGGCTTAGATACAAGGTAATCACAGAGGTAAAAAGTGTATTAATATAATTGTGTTGGTTATGCAAAACTGAGGAATGGGTAATAAAAGGAGTTTCTATCTTTTTTAAACAATAAGCATTTTGGTGTAGACTGACCCTTTAAGAGGTCCACTTTCCACATTATATTTATCTGCTTGCCTATTAGGAGGCTAATAGAAAAAAAATAGCTATTAGCTACAATTAAAGGGATATGAAATCCAATTTTTTTTTCTTTCATGATTCAGATAGAGCAGGCAATTTTAAACAACTTTCTTATTTACTTCTATTATCAAATTGTCTTCATCTTGTTGGTATCTTGCTAAGAAGCATGGATGTAAGCTCAGGAGCATGCATGTGTCTGGAGCACTATATGACAGCAGCTTTGCAAGAAGGGTATTCATTTTCAAGAGTACTAGATGACAGCACTATTTCCTGCCATGGAGTGCTCCAGACACCTAGGTATGTTTTCAACAAAGAATACCACAGGAACAAAGCACATTTGATAATAAAAGTAAATTATAAAGTATTTATTTTGAATTGTTTGCTATGTCTGAATAACAAAAGAAAAAAATAGCGTTTCATATTCCTTTAAGCTTGTATTTCAACAAAACAGTATCAACGGAAAATGGCAAATTGCAAAAATAATGTATCACTAAAATCCATCATGTTTGCATAATTGTCATAAATGGTAAATCTTAATCAGATTGAGGCAGTATTATAGGACTTACATTTGGCTTTTTTCACTATCTGAAATAGTCAGATGACTATGATCATTGTGATGTGATGTATTGGGCTTCTGCAAGAGGTCCAATTATACACCAAGTATAATTTTAAAAAAGGTCACATTAACAGACCATGGGGCCGATTTAACATGCCACGAATGGTGCCTAATAAACATGTTTCCACATGAGCCTTCAGGCTCGCCGGAAACAAGAGTTAAGAAGCAACGGTTTTAAGACCACTGCTCCTTAACTCGTCCGCTGCCTCTGAGGCTATGGACATCAATCCACATGATCGAATACGATCAGGTTGATTGACACCCCCTGTTAGCGGCCAATATCTGCAGGGGGCAGATTCACCAGAACTGCTTGTGCAATGTTAAATGCCAACAGCGTA